>NC_047578.1:302500-427500 GCF_011004845.1 Esox lucius | reverse complement strand
GAAGCCAAAGCCCTTGCTGCGTCCGCCCTCCATCATCACCTAATGGAAGGACAACTTGGGCTTAGTAACCAGCTGAGCAGAACAAAGCAGTTAGCTCTGAAAGACGGGTCACCCGCCAGGGTTGCTGTGTACCTTGGCGCTGGTGATGGTGCCGAATGGGGAGAACTCTTTACGCAGACGCTCGTCATCAATTCCATCATCAAGATTCTTTACATAGAGATTGACACCCTGGAAGAGAAAATATGTTTTAAAAAAACTAGAACCTTTAACATAATACTATTTTCTGTAGAACAATGTATATTCCCCAGACCAAAGGGATGTGAAGGCCATTAAATATATTTCCAGCGTGGCAGAGATTTTTGCCAGCACAGATCACTGAGGAAATATTAACAATACCAGAAAAACAGATTCTCTGACCTGGTAGCGAGTCATGCGGTCCTGTTTCATTTGCTCAAACTTCCTTTTTAGCTCGGTCTGACGCTCCACTTTCTTCTGGGCACGGCCCACATATATCAGCTTCCCATTCAGCTCCTTCCCATTCATCTCATCCACAGCCTGGAACAGATCCTTTGTTACAATGGAACCACTGGCCTTCCTGTCCTAGATTAGGCCTATCTACCAAACCCCCACCAACCAAGCAACCATTTCAAAGCACAGTAAGTCTCTGCTCACTTTCTGGGCATCTTCATGTCTCTCGAAGCTCACAAAGCCAAAGCCTCTGGATTTTCCGCTGTCGTCAGTCATGACACGGATACTCATGGCACTGCCTGAATGTGATTGGATAAAGTACTCCATGACCAGCTACAAATCTACAATCATACCAACACTTTCTTTGTGTGCATAGGTAAAATCTCATACCGTACTCAGCATACTTGCTGAAGACCTCTCTTAGCTTCTCATCATCCATATCTTCACCAAAATTCTTGATGTAAACATTGGTGAACTCTTTGGCCCGAGCTCCAAGCTCAGCCTCACGTTCTTTGCGTGATTTAAATCGTCCCACAAACCTGAGAAAAAGGGAACCAGAGATCAAGACAAAAGATCAAGATGAAATACTGTAACACATCCACTATCTCCACACCGAACAACCGCTGGCTTACAGTGAAATACTGTAACACATCCAGTGTCTCCACATCCGACAACCACTGGCCTACAGTGAAATACTGTAACACATACACTGAGTCCACTGTTAAACCCCAAATCAGACCGGCGACTTGAAAGAAAATACATAATTAAAACAGCTTGAGTACAAACATCACTTTCTACCAAGAGCCTAATCACCAAACAATGATTCTCATTGACTAAATGTTGTCTGCCCTAAAAATTTGCCCTTACAAGTAGAAGTGTCATTGCTGCATTCAATTTCAAATTCCAAACAAGAAACCAAGTTCACAGTCCGAGATGCAACACTGCATTAGAATTTAAACAGTTTTTAACCTACAAGAGGAAAGGTTAAAGTTCACACTTACACCTTTCTGTCATTCAGCAGCATGCCATTCATTTTCTCAATGGCTCTTTCTGCTGCCTCCTGGGTCTCAAAATGCACAAAGCCGTAGCCCTTTGACCCATTCTCATCACAAACCACCTTAAACAAAACAGAGTAGCATACATGGACTTTATTGTAGGACTCTTGCTCACGGTCTTCAATCAAAAAGAAGCAGTAAGCCATTGTCTACACTTGAATCCAAACAAGTCAGAAAATAGTGGCACATTTGGGTAATAACACAAGGTTAGTACAATGAAGCATTGAATCTGGCTGATACGTGAACTGGGGATGAAGAGAGTTGTTTGCAAAGTGTGATGTCAACCTTGCTTATGTCTGTTTTTTTTCTTGTTTTTTTTAAATGGACAAGCAGAAGGTAGACTGCTCAGAAATAAATTTGAATTAAGCACCAATTACAGAGATTGCATGGGCTAAACACATTCTGCTGCAAGTATTAAAGTTGGTATTAAAGTTTTTTTTTTGGGAGATAAATGTGTTTGCCTGAGATTTTAGCAATTTACATTCTCAAACATCCTATTCAGAGAGCTTGAGATACAGCCCTGTTTCCAAAAACATTGGGACGCTGAGTAAAATGCAAAAACAGAACGCAATGATGTGCAAATCATTTACAGCTATATTTAAATGAAAATAGTACAAAGCCAACATATCAAATGTTGAAACCAAGACATTTTATTCTTTCTTGAAAAATATACGCCCACTTTGAATGTAATGTGATGTTGGGGTTTCGTGGTGCTTCAATTAATAATTTTTCAGCAAACATCACTAGTGCGTTTGAAGAAAACAGACTAGCTACTTCAGCCGTTGTTCCGCTCATTGACGAAATGGTGCAGCCATGTCATCTACACAGTTTGCATGGCCTAACATACTGAAATACAAATTATACAGTGTAGCCCTATAATGTTGCGCCAACACTGTATAAGATTTTGAAAACCAGGATCTGTGGATTTTGGAAGTGTGGCCACGCAAGACTAGCCGTGCCTAGATTTAGAAATGACTTCAGAAACATTAGTGGAAATAGAAGTGTTTTTACATTGATGTGCCATCATAGACATCAATGACATGAGATGTGAGGTTGTGTAGTTTAATGTATTGTAGGGAAGGATTTATTTGGGTGTCTGACCAGTACAGAATATGGTTTATGCCCACAACTAGATGGACAAATACATCTAAAAAATTTAACTATGACCAAAACAACCCTCAGGGATGCAATAGTTAAAGTGAAAAATTAAATCTAACATGTTAAAACTCCCCAAATCTCTTACTTTTCCTCAATATAGCACATAAGTGATTGGTAATATTTTTAATTAAAGGTTCACCACTGAGTATTCAAAAACAAACAATACAATGTCTGGAAGCACAGCAACCAGCAATGTTGTGTAAATGTGTATGTTGTTTGACCAACCAAATCACAATCTGGGAAAGCGGGCGTGGATGTGTTCAGGTTAGATACTATTCATGTCTAACCACTTGGCTACACCACAGCACACCATTCCTGGGGCGCAGGGTGTAGGGGTTGTTACCTTGCAGGACAGGATGTTACCAAAAGCAGAGAAGGTGTCATATAGGGCCTTGTTGTCAATAGATTTGTCCAGGTTCTTGATGAAGATGTTGCCCACACCACTCTTCCTCAGGGAGGGGTCACGCTGAGACCACATGATACGTACAGGTCTGCCTTTGATCACGTCAAAGTTCATGGTGTCTAGAGCCCGCTCAGCTGAGAGGGATATTTAGACATTCTGAGATAGTATTCCTAAAAAATTCTAGGATACAACAGTTAAACCATCAAACTGTTCAATTTTTCAAAATCCCACCCCATGCTTTAGATTAACTCTGACCAATTAACTGTAGTGTCCAACATATTAGGCAAATAAGTCCACGTTTTATGTAAAAGCTAAATGCCCCACCCAAAACAGACAGGGAAATATAACTGTTCCCCAATCAATAGACTAACCCTAACCCTAAACCCTAACCCTAAACTGTTCTATGTAAAAGCTAAATGCCCCACCCAAAACAGACAGGGAAATATAACTGTTCCCCAGTCTATAGACTTCTAGCCATTAATCTCCATTATGATTACGTCTTTAGTGACGGATTCACTGGGTATCAAACTTTATTGATCAATCCGTCTGGCCAAGCAACAGTATGCGTATGTAACGTTAGCAAGCTACATTCTTATGACTAGCTAGACTAGCCAAGCGCTGATGCTGGCGATGGGCGTGTACAATATGTCTGCCTCACTGCACTGTCACGTGGAAAAGAAACAGACTAGCTGTTTCAAATTTACAGGCTTTGACAACCTTTAAAATAAAGAAAGATTAAAATGACAACTTGATACTTACCATCAACTGGCTGTTGGAAGTTGACATAGGCGTATCCGAGGGACCGTCTGGTGATCATATCCCTGCAGACCCGAATTGAAAGTATGGCACCGGCGGGGCTGAATTTCTCGTATAACATGGCTTCGGTCACATCTTGATGAAGATCACCGACGTACAGGGATGCCATGGGGTAACTTGGAGCACTGGGGTTCATATTTGTAACTAATTTCGATAAGTATACCTTTTATAGGAAATTGTGCGATCAGAATCTATCTAATGGACCTGGTTACGCTTACGCTAGTTCGGGAACGAATCACCAACTGGCTAGCAAACTTTAGCAAGCTTGACAAGTACTAATTAGGATAAAATGTAGAACTAGAAAATACAACCTGTTCGTTACGTATACTACTTCAAATGTTTAGCTATCTATCTATCTTGCTAATTGACCAAATAGAGCATAATATCAACTTGTCCTTGCTTGCTTTTCCCGTTGCAAATGGTAACCAGAGAAACGTTGGTTCCAAAAATCTTCTCGTTCCACTCTTCAGTTTGAATATCAACTCCACTGATTTCGTTACAAAAAGAAAGGGCTTTTTTTGCTTTTTTGAAGGTTTTTATATAATTTTTTTGTATTTTTTGTTTTTCTTTTATAGGATTGTGTGCTGCGCAAGCTCTGGGACACTTACACAGCACTAACAGTGGGGTTTAGGGGAAGGACCAGGATGAAATGTGGTCCTATTTATACCCTTGCATACGTCATATTGTGGTGTAGAAATGCACGACGGAAAGCCGCGTTAACGTGATTTCGGAGTTAGTGCTTTAGGAATCTTGAAGTTTCAAGTCGGAAATCTTAGTTTAAAAAGATTTACCATAGAACCATGTGACTGTTCAGAATCCAGGTTGAAGAGGATGATGACCCGTCCGAAAAGAAAAAACAAAGAATCTGTCACCATATAACATGGAAAACATCATCCAGGACGACAACCCAGTGGGCACAGCATTCAAAAACGAAGTCTCCTTGAAAAATTGGATGCTGATGATCTCAGAACTAACAAGAACACTGACGTAGATCAGAAACAATTGCTATAACTTGCCCTACATCAGGCATAGTTGGTTTAACCTGCTATAGGTCAGAGACAGTAGTTATAACCTGTCATAGGTCAGACACAGTAATTATAACCTACCATAGACCAGACACAATAGTAAAAACCTGCCATAGGTCAAACACAGTAGTTATAACCAGATTTAGTTCAGACACAGTACTTATAACCTGTCCTGGATCAGACACTGTAGTTATAACCTGTGATAGATCTGACACAATAGTTATAACATGCCATAGGCCAGACACAGAAGTTATAACCCGCCATACACTTCAGAGAGTTCAGTCCCCAATGGTCATCCTCAGCCCTTCATCCACTTCCATCCCTAATACATAAAACATGACTGTACATATACTTCCATCACTACTACATAAAACATGACTGTACCTACACTACCATCACTACTACATAAAATATGACTGTACCTACACTACCATCACTACTACATAAAACATGACTGTACATATACTTCCATCACTACTACATAAAACATGACTGTACCTACACTTCCATCACTACTACATAAAACATGACTGTACCTACACTACCATCACTACTACATAAAACATGACTGTACATATACTTCCATCACTACTACATAAAATATGACTGTACCTACACTTCCATCACTACTACATAAAACATGACTGTACCTACACTACCATCACTAATACATAAAACATGACTGTACATATACTTCCATCACTACTACATACAACATGACTGTACATATACTTCCATCACTACTACATAAAACATGACTGTACATATACTTCCATCACTACTACATAAAACAGGACTGTACCTACACTACCATCACTACTACATAAAACATGACTGTACCTACACTACCATCACTACTACATAAAATATGACTGTACCTACACTACCATCACTACTACATAAAATATGACTGTACCTACACTTCCATCACTACAACATAAAACATGACTGTACCTACACTACCATCACTACTACATAAAATATGACTGTACCTACACTACCATCACTACTACATAAAATATGACTGTACATATACTTCCATCACTACTACATAAAATATGACTGTACCTACACTTCCATCACTACAACATAAAACATGACTGTACCTACACTACCATCACTACTACATAAAACATGACTGTACCTACACTACCATCACTACTACATAAAATATGACTGTACCTACACTTCCATCACTACAACATAAAACATGACTGTACCTACACTTCCATCACTACTACATAAAACATGACTGTACCTACACTACCATCACTACTACATAAAATATGACTGTACATATACTTCCATCACTACTACATAAAACATGACTGTACCTACACTTCCATCACTACTACATAAAACATGACTGTACCTACACTACCATCACTACTACATAAAATATGACTGTACATATACTTCCATCACTACTACATAAAATATGACTGTACCTACACTTCCATCACTACTACATAAAATATGACTGTACCTACACTTCCATCACTACTACATAAAACATGACTGTACCTACACTTCCATCACTACTACATAAAACATGACTGTACCTACACTACCATCACTACTACATAAAACATGACTGTACCTACACTTCCATCACTACAACATAAAACATGGCTGTACATATACTACCATCACTACTACATAAAAACATGACTGTATGACTCCTGATCAGCTGATTTATATATTGTCAACCTGTATGACTCCTGATCAGCTGATTCATGTATTGTCAACCTGTATGACTCCTAATCAGCTGATTTATGTATTGTCAACCTGTATGACTCCTGATCAGCTGATTTATATATTGTCAACCTGTATGACTCCTGATCAGCTGATTTATGTATTGTCAACCTGTATGACTCCTGATCATCTGATTTATATATTGTCAACCTGCATGACTCCTGATCATCTGATTTATATATTGTCAACCTGTATGACTCCTGATCATCTGTCAGCTCTGTCTCACCATAGTTAGTCCAAAGTGACAGTCAAAAGATCAGGATCAGGAGATAGCCAGATAGCCAGGGCAGAAGAACCAACCATGACAACAAAACCAGCCAAGAATGAAGGTCCCGTGCTGGCATTAAACCTATCCATCACTATAAATTGATTTAATTATATTCTTTAACTGTGATTAAGGTATGAATCAATAATCATTTATTGTTACTGAAATTAGATTACATTCAACTATATTGTCATTGAACAGTACAAGTACAGTACAACAGATTGCAGATAGCATCTAACCAGAAATGCAAATAGTACAAGTATTAAGTATAATGGATGTTAGGCGTGGGATGTACAGATATGCAATGACGGCAAATGCAAGTAGAAATTGCAATTCTAAATGTGCAAGAATGCTAATTGAAGGTAGCATGTGCAACTCAAGTGCAGGGATAGCAGCAGTGAGATTCCCGAGGTAGATGTATACATGTAGCAACTGAAAACATCCTTATCAGACATCACAAAGTAGTGTCAGAGTCCAGTAGTACAAGACAGTAGTGGAACAAGGTCCCTGAGAGGCGGTACTATGTGGTGGGTGGGTGTGGTTAGTGTTGGGTACAGAGTTCAGCAGGGTTACATTAGCTGGGAAGAAACTGTTCCTGAGCCTGCTCAGGAACAGTTGGAATGAAGAGACCTAAAGTTAGATATCTGATTGGTCCATCATCATATGCCCAGTTTAATGTGAATGGAGCTCAGTCTCAGGAATCTTACCGATACATTTAATTGGTCCTCGATCCAGACTGAATATAGCTCTACATATGTTGCATTTTCAACCCAATGTTTAAATGCTGTTGGTCCAGTGAAGTAGTTAACCGATGACCAGACTGTCAATCTAAGCATGGGTGAACTTGTATGGGTCAACTGTAAATGAGATCTGAGTAACCTATCATGAAACACAAAAACTTTAATGGGAATGTTTCATATGACTGGGTGCCATGTTGTATCCCAACTGTGTCAGCAGAGGACAGTATTATCACAGTAAATCAGATAGGCTTCCAGTGAGAGCCAGTCTAAATTAACGAAAATATTTAAGTGATAGCACATACTGTATTCTTACCCAGAATGACCTGCAGTAGTAAGTGAATGTGTGTTTGTCTAGGGAATGCACACGTTTGTCCAGTTACGTCTATGTTACGTTATTCAAGTAATTTCTTCAACCTACATTGCAGAGGTTGTGAGGATTCATTGGTATTAGCAAGTATTACAACTAGACTAGTAAAACTGATATCAGTTATCAGTGAGGAAGAGGAAAGACATTTATTAGATTAGATTTAACTTTATTGTCACTGAAAAGTACAAGTACAGGAAATGCAGTTTGCATCTAACCCGAAGTGTAAATAGAGGAGGGCAGAACATTTACAAGTATTAGGTATAGTGTATAATACAAATGCAATGTACACTCACCTAAAGGATTATTAGGAACACCTGTTCAATTTCTCATTAATGCAATTATCTAATCAACCAATCACATGGTAGTTGCTTCAATGCATTTAGGGGTGTGGTCCTGGTCAAGACAATCTCCTGAACTCCAAACTGAATGTCAGAATGGGAAAGAAAGGTGATTTAAGCAATTTTGAGCGTGGCATGGTTGTTGGTGCCAGACGGGCCGGTCTGAGTATTTCACAATCTGCTCAGTTACTGGGATTTTCACGCACACCCATTTCTAGGGTTTACAAAGAATGGTGTGAAAGGGAAAAACATCCAGTATGCGGCAGTCCTGTGGGCAAAAATGCCTTGTTGATGCTAGAGGTCAGAGGAGTATGGGCCAACTGATTCAAGCTGGTAGAAGAGCAACTTTGACTGAAATAACCACTCATTACAACCTAGGTATGCAGCAAAGCATTTGTGAAGCCACAACACGCACAACCTTGAGGCGGATGGGCTACAACAGCAGAAGACCCCACCGGGTACCACTCATCTCCACTACAAATAGGAAAAGAGGCTACAATTTGCATGAGCTCACCAAAATTGGACAGTTGAAGACTGGAAGAATGTTGCCTGGTCTGATGAGTCTCAATTTCTGTTGAGACATTCAGATGGTAGAGTCAGAATTTGGCGTAAACAGAATGAGAACATGGATCCATCATGCCTTGTTACCACTGTGCAGGCTGGTGGTGGTGGTGTAATGGTGTCGGGGGTGTTTTCTTGGCACACTTTAGGCCCCTTAGTGCCAATTGGGCATCGTTTAAATGCCACGGCCTACCTGAGCATTGTTTCTGACCATGTCCATCCCTTTATGACCACCATGTACCCATCCTCTGATGGCTACTTCCAGCAGGATAATGCACCATGTCACAAAGCTCGAATCATTTCAAATTGGTTTCTTGAACATGACATAACATGAGTTCATGAGTTCACTGCACTGAAATGGCCCCCACAGTCACCAGATCTCAACCCAATAGAGCATCTTTGGGATGTGGTGGAACGGGAGCTTCGTGCCCTGGATGTGCATCCCACAAATCTCCATCAACTGCAAGATGCTATCCTATCAATATGGGCCAACATTTCTAAAGAATGCTTTCAGCACCTTGTTGAATCAATGCCACGTAGAATTAAGGCAGTTCTGAATGCGAAAGGGGGTCAAACACAGTATTAGTATGGTGTTCCTAATAATCCTTTAGGTGAGTGTATATATGTGCAATGAAGGCAAATACAGTGCAAATGGCAATTCTGAATGCGCAATTGAAACAAATAGGGGAGGGCAGAAAATGTCCTTAAAGTATTAAGTATATGTTTGTAAAAGTGGGAAAGGAATAGTTGTGCGTTGAGCCAAATGCAAGTACAAATGACAATTCTGACAGTGCAATCGAGTGAGTTGGATGTGTAAGGTGTGCGACTGAAATGCAGGGAAAGCAGCAATGAGGTTCCCAAAGTAGACATGTACACGTAACAACTGAAAACGTATCAGACTTTGCAAGGCTGTGTCAGAATCCAGTAGTACATCAAGGTCCCTGAGAGGCGGTATTAAGCAGTGGGTGGGTGGGTGTGGTTAGTGTGGGTGGGTGTGGTTAGTGATGAGATCAGCAGGGTTACAGTAGATGGAAAGAACCTGTTCCTGAGCCTGCTGGTGCGGGAACGAAGAGACCAGTTTCCCCTGCCTGATGGGAGGAGGGCAAACAGTTTGTGACATGGATGTAAAAGGTCTCTAATTATGCTGCGCGCCCTGTGCAGACACTACTTGCGCTGGAAGTCTACGATGGCTGGGAGCTGGGCACCAGTGATGTGCTGGGCGGTTTTCACCAGTCATGGAACATCGGTCAAACCGCACTATGGCAAAATTCATCAGAATGCTCTCGATTGTGCAACAGTAAAAGTTTACAAGGATCTGGGAAGACTGTCCTTCTTCAGCCTCTTCAAAAAGTGCAGGTGCTGCTGTGCCATTTTGACCAGGGTTGAGGTATTGAGGGTCCAGGAGAAGTCCTTGGAGATGTGGACAGCCAGGAATTTGAAGCTGGACACACTCCACCTCAGTACCATCAATCTGAACTGGGGTGTGTCTGCAACCTTTAGACTTCCTGTAATACACAATGAGCTCCTTGGTCTTTGCATTGAAGAGGGAGTACATGAGGGGGCTCAGCACTCAGCCTTGTACTGTGTATAGTAATAACTACTCATAGTTACTGTATATAGTTATTTTAACTATAGTATCCGCCTTTCTTCCAGATCCTCTCAACCTCTTTCAGATTGGAGGGGGAACATCGGTGAAATGCGATCTTCAATCATATAAGGGAAGTCTCGTGGATTTCGTGTCAGTCTGTGTAAAGAATCCAGTAGGACTTGTACCAGTAAAGATATAAGAAGAAAGTGAACATGAAAACTCAAATAAGAATCCTATAGGGTTCAAAAAGCATCATACATAATCCTGAAGGATTTGTCTTAGTGTCACTGTCACATGCCACCTGTATTATGACAGACTACTCTGCTTCTCTCTCCATGCCTCCTATGTGACTTCTCATCCTCTTTCGCCTTCATTCCTACATATAATTAGCAGTCTTTCTTCTCCATGGTAACTGGTTCCCAAGGAGACACCCAGCCGTTTCTATCTTATCAAAAATGTAGAGCACTTTCCAGAATTCCTACAGGATTCTATCAGGGCCTGCTTATTCAAAATGTCACAAGGACAAAAATCATTTACCGAACATAATAAAACCAGTGTAGTGCACGGGAATCTGACATAACACAATTATAATGCCACATGTGGTTTAGCATTAATCTACCACTTGCCTTATTGAGACACTATGTCCACAGATGTACCAAATGCCACATGGATGTTTTACCTGTCCTACACTGTCCCCATGTGGATGAATATGTCCATAGTATATAGATTAGCTAGAACCATAACACTGAGCATGTGTGCCAAATGTAATCACACCGAGTGACCCAGATCAACAGATATTATTTAGCCGTTGTGGTGTTACCAAGATTTGGACATTTACATCAATGAACATGATAGTTATTAGTGTCTAATTTATATGCATTTATGCACCAGACAACACCCACATTAATGTTTATTGGTCATAATAAACATTAAGTTTATTATGACCAAGCAGCCATTCTGTTTACGTTATGCAATTAGTAAAGGTCTTCGTACATACAGTACCAGTCAAAGGTTTGGACAAACATGCTCATTCAAGGGTATTGCTTTTGTTTTAGTATTTTCCACATTGTTGAATAATAGTGAAGACATAAAAACTATAAAATAACACATACAGAACCATGTAGCAACCCAGAAATTGTTAAACAGATTTCCTTTTTTTTTCATATTGTGGATTCTTCCAAGTAGCTACCATTTGTCTTATTGACAGCTTTGTATACTCTTCACATTCTCTCAACCAGCTTCATGAAGTTGTCACTGTCTTTGCTGGAGTGGCTTGGGGACAAGTCTGTGAATGTCCTTAAGAGCCCTGCCAAAGCACAGACTTGAACCCCATCAAACATCTGAAGATTGCAGCTCACTGACCCATCCAATCTGACAGTAAGAAACTACCCAAATCCAATTGTGCCAAGCTAATAGAGACATAACCAAGACAAGTCAAAGCTCGGTTTGCTTTGAGTTATCCTGAGTCTGAATGCTTATGTAATTGAGATACTTTCAATAATGGCACATTTCTAAAAACATGTTTTTATTTGGTCAGTATGCGGTATTGTGTGTAAACACTCTGCTCTTCATTTCATCACACAGACACACATCAAGCTTCTGATTAAACCAAGCAGAAACATCAATAAATTATATTTTTTAATCCACTTACATAAAATTACATAACATTACCCGCCCCTTCAAATAACACTTGTTATATTAGGGTGATCTGTATGAAAAATTCCAAAGACACAAATCTAACCAGCTCAATCACAACCCCTGCCCCTCCATAACCATAACCCTCCCAAATATTCTGAGCCACATGCTTTTTAGGCAAGTATCAAAACAAACAAAAAGGATAAGAAATAAAATACAAATAGAAAATAGTTGTAAGTAGATGAGCTCATGTAAAATGTGTTCTGCTCTGACAATAGAAATATTATGTCCTTTGTTCTCAGGGTTCTACACCTCGTCAGGTCAGAGGTCACCTACAACATGACCTCAGAGCAGGCTGAAACCCAGCCAGAACCCTAACCCCCGTCACCCCAGAACCCTAACCCCCGTCACCCCAGAACCCTAACCCCCGTCACCCCAGAACCCTAACCCCCGTCACCCCAGAACCCTAACCCCCGTCACCCCAGAACCCTAACCCCCGTCACCCCAGAACCCTAACCCCCGTCACCCCAGAACCCTAACCCCCGTCACCCCAGAACCCTAACCCCCGTCATCCCAGAACCCTAACCCCCGTCACCCCAGAACCCTAACCCCCGTCACCCCAGAACCCTAACCCCCGTCACCCCAGAACCCTAACCCCCTTCACCCTAGAACCCTAACCCCCGTCACCCCAGAACCCTAACCCCCGTCACCCCAGAACCCTAACCCCCGTCACCCCAGAACCCTAACCCCCGTCACCCCAGAACCCTAACCCCCGTCACCCCAGAACCCTAACCCCCGTCACCCCAGAACCCTAACCCCCGTCACCCCAACTGTGACTCCGGGACCTAGTTAACGCTCACACATGCTAACACACACACTCACACATGCTAACACACACACTCACACATGCTAACACACACACTCACACATGCTAACACACACACTCACACATGCTAACACACACACTCACACATGCTAACACACACACTCACACATGCTAACACACACTTCTTATTGTAACTGATGAGCAGACTCAATGACTGACTGGCTAGCTGGCTGGCGGACTTATTCGTCTTTAACTTCCTCCTTTACTTCTTCTTTGACCTCGTCTGGTTCGTCTGCCTCACCCTGGGTGTCTGCAGTCCATAGCTGCAATGGAACACAGCAAACGTGGAATTAGACCAGGTCATGTTCAAAGTGTAGAGTGTTCTACTTTAAAGTCCAAAAGTCACGGACGGATAACTGATCAGCTGACCACACTCACAGTCAGATTGTCTCGAAGGAGCTGCATGATCAACGTGCTATCCTTGTAGGAGTCGTTGCTAAGGGTGTCCAACATGGCGATTGCATCATCAAATGCCTGAAAAGAAACACATAGTAACACCATTTAAAACAATCTTCAGCTTAGTGGTTTGTGTGTGTGCGTGTCTTTATACAGTATGTGTATGTGTGTCTATATGCGGTATGTGTCTATACGCAGTGTGTGTGTGTGTGTGTGTGTGTCTATACGCAGTGTGTGTGTGTGTGTCTATATGCAGTGTGTGTGAACTCTCGAAAAGGACAGCTCTGGTGAAGGTCACCTTCTTGGCCAGCTCGCAGGCCTTCTCTGGGCAGTTGAGGATCTCATAGTAGAAGACAGAGAAGTTGAGGGCCAGTCCCAGGCGGATGGGGTGGGTGGGCTGCATGTCACTGCTGCTGATGTCAAACGCTGCCTGATAGGCCTCCTGGGAACTGCTGATGATGGCTTGGTGGGCGGGGTTAGAGGGGGCAAAAGTCAGCATTTACATTTAGATCATTCCACGGATTCAACCAATGTCATCAGTCGATTGGACCTGCTATCTGCACATTTAAACTCTCCATTATGTCCTGTCAAATGTTGTTCCTTTCTGAGGGCTGGAGAAAGTAGAGCAGCAGGACATCTACATGCTCCACATGTCATCACCTTCAGAAGATCAACATTTATCCAACTACTAGCTTACTAACAGTTGTATGTTTTGGGAAAGCAACTATCATTAACATATCCAGGAGTCGTGTAACAAACAAATGAAAGGCCTTTTCGGTTTGAATCAACATGCAGTGATTGTTTTCAGTGAGGTGGTTAGTCAGTAATTAGACAGCGTATCAGCACATGGTAGCACACTGACAGACTGTAGGGTACGCTAGCTTTACAGAGCTAAACACAACAAGCCGTAGGGACCCAGGAGTAAGGCCAGACAACACGTCACTGCGGGGCTGAACGTGCGTGTGCGTGTGCGTACGTGCGTGCGTACGCGCGTACTGGGTAACAACAGCAGTGAGAAGTGAGTCAGGTTCCATGAAGGGCGTTTCCAGTAGTGTCTGTCTGTATTCACCTGCTATAAACCGTCAGTGTTAAGAGAGTCTCAGCATGAGAGAGTTCACCTTGAACAGGAAAACAGGCACTGGGTTGGTCTGTACTGTTGAGCTCCACAGGTTGTAACAGACTCCGTTATTCACTGTAATGTAGGTGTGGATATTTACCCAGTAGAGCACCAGTGACTTATAAAGTACATCTACACCCAGTGGCCAGATTATTGCACTCATCTAGTACTAGGTCGGACCTCTTAACCTCCAGAACTGCCTGAATTCTTCAGGAGATGGGATATCTACAGGGTATCAGAGATGTTCCACACGTGGTTGAGGCGGTTTTGATTTAACCACACATTTGATGCATTTTATTTTATGCTGATAGAGGGGAAACCCTGTCATCACCACCAGCCCCACAGTCATCACCCGCCAGCCCCACAGTCATCACCCGCCAGCCCCACAGTCATCACCCGCCAGCCCCACAGTCATCACCCGCCAGCCCCACAGTCATCACCCGCCAGCCCCACAGTCATCACCCGCCAGCCCCACAGTCATCACCCCACAGTCATCACCCGCCAGCCCCACAGTCATCACCCGCCAGCCCCACAGTCATCACCCGCCAGCCCCACAGTCATCACCCCACAGTCATCACCCACCAGCCCCACAGTCATCACCCCACCAGCCCCACAGTCATCACCCCACAGTCCCACAGTCATCACCCCACCGTCATCACCCGCCAGCCCCACCGTCATCACCCGCCAGCCCCACAGTCATCATCCGCCAGCCCCACAGTCATCATCCGCCAGCCCCACAGTCATCACCCCACCAGCCCCACAGTCATCACCCCACCAGCCCCACAGTCATCACCCCACAGTCCCACAGTCATCACCCCACCAGCCCCACAGTCATCACCCCACAGTCCCACAGTCATCACCCCACCAGCCCCACAGTCATCACCCCACCAGCCCCACAGTCATCACCCCACAGTCCCACAGTCATCACCCCACAGCCATCACCCCACAGTCATCACCCCACAGTCATCACCCCACAGTCATCACCCCACAGCCATCACCCCACAGTCATCACCCCACAGTCATCACCCCACAGCCATCACCCCACAGTCATCACCCCACAGTCCCACAGTCATCACCCCACAGTCATCACCCCACAGTCATCACCCCACAGTCATCACCCCACAGTCATCACCGCCATAACTCATCAGTTTTAGGCCCATCTGTTAGCTTGGATGATTCTTCACATTCTCCTTCTGTCATCAACAAACTGTTTTCACCCACAGGACTATTTCTGACTGGATGTTTTTAGATTGTTGCACCACTCTCTGTATCCCCATCACCCCAGAGCGTCAAAACCATCTGTAGAAGCAATCAATTGTTGTGAACGGGTGGTGAACAGTAAACTAGCGAGTCTATAGAGCTTTAGATCCAGGGTTCAGAGTTCAGGTAAATCCTTACTGATTTTCTCGTCCCCTGAGGCCACCTCAGCCAGGTAGCGGAAGTAGTCCCCTTTCATCTTCAGGTAGAACACCTTGCTGTCTGCAGGAGTGGCTTCTGGGATCAGGTGATTATCCAGGAGAGCCTGAACACAGAACATGAGTTAGGGTTCATTTACAATCATTAAGATAAAATACTAAACCTGGCCTAGCCGTGATCCTATAACCATGTGCATTCTAACCCTAAACCACCAAGTCCCGACACTAAACCATCCCCACCAAGCCCCGACACTAAACCATCCCCACCAAGTCCCGACACTAAACCATCCCCACCAAGCCCCGACACTAAACCATCCCCACCAAGCCCCGACACTAAACCATCCCCACCAAGCCCCGACACAAAACCATCCCCACCAAGCCCCGACACAAAACCATCCCCACCAAGCCCCGACACTAAACCATCCCCACCAAGCCCCGACACTAAACCATCCCCACCAAGCCCCGACACAAAACCATCCCCACCAAGCCCCGACACAAAACCATCCCCACCAAGCCCCGACACTAAACCATCCCCACCAAGCCCCGACACTAAACCATCCCCACCAAGCCCCGACACAAAACCATCCCCACCAAGCCCCGACACAAAACCATCCCCACCAAGCCCCGACACTAAACCATCCCCAACAAGCCCCGACACTAAACCATCCCCACCAAGCCCCGACACTAAACCATCCCCACCAAGCCCCGACAATCAAGCCATCCTGTCTGTCAACAACCAACAGAGAGAATCATAGAGGCTGACAATGTGCTCTGATTCTTGTGGCAGTGTGCAGCAATTGAAACCTAGTGACCACTTTGCCCTCATCTTCCCTCTGATTGCTAACTCACCTTATGCTTTGTTTTGATGACAACCCATAGGTAGCGTCTAAAGCTTAGGGATACGTCTTCTAGAATTGCTAGTTGCTAGACGCCGGCTCTGACCAGAAATCGTGAGAAGAAATTGCTAATTAAAGTGAACGAGAGCGAGTAGAATAGAGTGCACAAAACTGATTGTCTACATTGTGGTCCCTGCAGAGACGTAGTCAGTGTGAACGCAACCATCTCTGATGGGGAATAGGTGCTAACTGCTCTCTTGTCTGAGTGCAAAGCAAACATCTGCATGTGTCAAGAGTCTGAGACAGGATAACATCACTTTTAGACAAGGTGAGGTCACAGTGTGATTTTGGAGAAGCTTAGAAATTTCCGGAATGTGTACCGAAATGCACCATTAAACATAAATGAATGTTATAAGACATTATCCACAACAAACTTCTAAAACACAAAATATTGTGGACCATAAGCAAAGGCAGAAGTGCTGAATTCACTTCACTAGTAAACACAGTCTATATGGTAAACTTAGCTTACAGTGATGTGGGCTAGTTCAACCAGGAAGAGTCAGACTGCCAATCGTACAGCCTGTCACTCAGCAGGACAAAGTGACTTCTTATTCTAGGTCAGAGTCCAGGACAGTGAACTGTTGGACAGAGCAGGATCAACCACTGGCTCTGATTATAAAACAGAGACTCACTCTCCACCTCATGCATGAGCGCTGCACGTTGTTAGGTATTGTGATGTCCCCATCAGCTGCTTAGGCAACAGCTAACAGGGCTCCTAATAAATACTACCTATTTTAAATGATGACTGTCAATGTCCACGTCTTACCAGAACATCTTTACAAATCTCCTTCAGCTCCTTCTCAATCTTCTCCCTGTACTCCTTGGCCAGGGCCTGCTTCTTCTCACTGCCCTCCGTTTTCTGCTCCATGCTGGACACCACCCTCCAGGAGGAGCGCCGGGCGCCCACTACGTTCTTATAGGCAACAGACAGGAGGTTGCGCTCCTCATTAGAGAGTTCAGAGCCCAGCTCAGTCACGGCCTTCATGGAGGAGGCCATGTCTTCGTAGCGCTCAGCCTGCTCTGCCAACTTGGCTTTCTGGACCAGCTCGTCCTTGTCAGTCATGACTGCTGATTGGCCGCTCTGCTCAGTTCTGGGAGGACAAAGATAGCAAGGTAAGTTGACAAACAAGTTTCACCTTCACAGACCACTGACTTTCAGAGACTTTTTGGTCTAATGTTTGTGATTCTTAAACACACGTGGTTCTATGTCACATTGAATGTACATTCCAAGTTCCAGAGCATGTGTGGTCACTTGTGTTTATCTAGTCCAGTGAATGAAATATCACAGTTTAGAGGATGTCCAAAAACAGTGTTGTTGCTTCTGTCATCAACCAGGCTGATACTACTGATCCAGAGGGGAAACCACAGAGGAACACATCCATTCAGCGATATCAACAGCCATGAACCCCCTTAAGTTACATCTGTTGAAGACAAGCTCCGGAGCCCAGTACAAAATCCATTTCATTACCGCTGATCTGCAAGCTGTTCGGTCTGTAACATTTATAATGGACAGGCTAGCAGCATCAGGGTTGACCCCCTGGAAGAGGTTAGCAGGTCCGGTCATTAACTTCGCCTTAATCAGATATCATACGATATAGAAACACATTTTTAGTCATATAGTTGAGTAGCAAGCTGGAATAAAATAGATCACTGTCAGTGCAATACAAGAATAGCATTGCACTTCCTAGTCGTAAGGTACATGCCTGGCTGTAGCGTCCCTCTGTCAGGGAGCTGGTCTATATTTCAGCATCACAATACACCTGATTAATCTAACAGCAGCCCAAGTGGTGATGGAGATTATAATTAACCCCACAATGTTTGCTAGTAGCCCTAGTTTTGCTTAAGTATCCAACCACCATTTTCACCCGCTGACAGCCGAGATAAATACCTAGTCTGTATTTAACTGGAGCTTCAGCCTGCTGTGCTGTATTACTAGGAGCTATGGCGGGATATGGCTGTCGCTGCTAGGCTACAGCCGGTGGGTTGTGAACGCCCTGCCTTCCATTTCTTCGGAAAGCCAATAAAATAGATACTGAATGTATAACAGAGTAATATTACACATGTGGCTCGCCAGACATAATTCAGATGCAATTACAGAAATACTGTAGTTACTATGTTAGCTGTAACAAGAGGCAGACAGCTCATCACTGCTGGCGAGACGAAAAGCTTTCAAGTATCACAGAACAGTGAAGCTGCTTCATCCATTTGCTTTCTTCTGGTGCGCCGCTGACGCTAGTATTTCGCGCGAAAATTGCATGGGAGCGTCATGGGTTTGGTCTAAATGCTTGATCAGGGAATTTGTAAATGATGTTAATATCCAAACAGTAATTTACCAACCTTAGTGTAGGGTAAAATATTCTTGCTTCGGCGACACAGCTGATTCTCCCCGTTTGTCTGTCTGTTAGTGATGTGTAGATCGCGAACGATTCATTTGTTTTGAACTACTCATTCTACTGACTCATTTAACGGAATCGTCCATTCGAACGGCTGGAAGCGGATCTGTACAATAGGATCTGAGCAGTGTGTATGCATGGGACATGTTTTGAAGGGATGTTGCCGTCGTTTTGAGCGGGGGGTACTGATAATGACCGACCGCTGATCCGTATACAACAGCTCTTGAACGGACGGCGCGTGCCTATCTGCAATAGTAACGAGCGTCTCGCTGACGGACTGACGAATACGGACCCATCAATAGATGTCAAACCGTAAAAGTGAATTTCACCGCACACCCAGCACTCTACGTCGCGAAGCCATGGGAAGGGACGGAGAAAGTGTGCCCATCAACTGCAGCGACGCGCGTCCCAATGACGCACGACTGAGTTGGTTAATTTAATCAGAAATTAACAAAGTGACTCGAAAGAGTCGTCCTTTTTATTGAAAGACTCGAATAGATCAGAGTCAGTAATAAGAGTCGAACATCCCAGCGCTACTGTCTGTCTCAGCTGGTCACATCCACGGGGTTTCCCCCCAATCAAATGCTCGCGAAGCAGGGACAGGAGAGATGACGTCAAGCGCTACCAAGGCAACCGTTCTGAATGACCTGCCTATTGGACGCTTCTGTCTGGGTCTGTTCTCTCGCAACCGTCGTCTGAACAAGCGTCTGGGCCACATTTACAGTTTGCTATTATCTAATGAAATCATAGAGAAAACACGTTATGAATGAAGAATGATTAGGAAATTGTGTTTGGAGCTAATATTCTGTATCAAGATTTTTTTTTTGGGTTTTTCAAGTAAAACATAACAGAGCAGTTGAGGACATAAATAAGTAACATGGAAGCATACACAGCAGGTTTCCAGATTGACAAACACCAACCAAACCATGGATTACAGCAAAATAGAAACACTGATGAATAAGTGCAGTCACACAGATATGTACATCTATGAGGCCCATATCTACCAGTGACACAGAGGGCATGTGAATGTCTCATGTCGCCAAATTTTCTGTAAATAGGCTTTTATGCAAGATTTAGGAAACACTGAGTGAAAGGAAGACATGGACCAATTGTTTCTGAGAGATGTTGAGTTGACAGAAACAGGGTAAAGACCAATAACTCTGCTCTGAGTCATCTCACAAACAGACAAGATAACCAGGAAAGGCTTCAATGAAGAAAACATACTATTGTATACATTAACACTGGATTTATCAGATCAGGTAATATTGCAAGTTAAAATGAACACATTACTAACCCTAACCCTAGGATAATTTCTTTACAAACTTTCAGTCACCAGAAGTTTAGGAAAACACAACTATTACATTTCAGTTACAGTTCATAAAAATGTTCACAGGAAATGAATACCATGAATTACAGAAATATACTGTACGCTTTAATAGTGCTGAAGCAAAGAATGTTGCCTGACTGCTCCGATTTATTGTATTAATTAGTTGATTCACCATCACACAACAGGCCAGGATTCATATCCTGTTTACTCTGCGTCCCAGGTACATGTTCCATACATAGTGCATTTATTTATACCAGAGGCATATTACCTATAGTGCACTAACCCTAACCCTATACCGTTTGGGATGCATCCAGTTTCCATATTTGGTCATCAATTACTATGTGACATTAACAGGTATCAGTTATCAGAAAACAGATTCATGTTGACATCAGTCTGGGGGAGAAGGGTCTATTATAAATCCTACAGGTTTTACAGAACAGCTGGGTATCATCTCCTTATGCACTTTGAATAAGCACACATTCACAGGGAAGACAGGACTATATTGAAGAGTCAGGCTTTTCCTTGGTTATTCTAAAACAACATCCTCTTGGTTTGATGGGTAGACACAACTTTAACCAAAGAGTGCTGGAATGTCATGAGTGCTGGGATATTGATTCAAATGTTGTTACCATGTTCTAAAAAGAAGTTAGAGCAGTTAGGAAGGTCTAGGAGGTCATTAGACAGATCAGTAGAATGGCCCAGAACCCACATGGGGGATGTTTTCCTCAGTCTTGTTTTCTAGTAAATGTCTAACTGGATCCAAACTCAACTCTACTGCTGCTTAATGATAAGGGCAACCCTGATCTTAAGTTACAGACTACTGGGTAAATGGTATCCTGGTGTAAAGGCACAGACAGCTTGGTTAATGGTATCCTGCTGAGTAAATGTTATCCTGGTGTAAAGGTACAGACTACTGTGTAAATGGTATCCTGGTATAAAGGTACATACTACTGGGTAAATGGTATCCTGGTGTAAAGGCACAGACAGCTTGGTAAATGGTATCCTGGTGTAAAGGTACAGACAGCTTGATAAATGGTATCCTGGTTTAAAGGTAAGTACAGCTGGGTAAATGGTATCCTGGTGTAAAGGCAGAGACAGCTTGGTAAATGGTATCCTGGTGTAAAGGTACGTACTGCTGGGTAAATGGTATCCTGGTGTAAAGGTACATACAGCTGGGTAAATGGTATCCGGGTGTAAGGGACAGACAGTTTGGTAAATGGTATCCCAGTACAGACTACTAGGTATATGGTATCCTGCTGGGTAAAGGTACATACTGCTGGGTAAACGGTACTCCAGTGTGAAGGTTGACTGCTTGGTAAATGCTGTCCCAGTGATAGGGTATAGACTGCTTGGTAAATGCTGTCCCAGTGTTAGGGTATAGACTGCTTTGTAAATGCTGTCCCAGTGATAGGGTATAGACTGCTTGGTAAATGATGTCCCAGTGATAGGGTATAGACTGCTTGGTAAATGCTGTCCCAGTGTTAGGGTATAAACTGCTTGGTAAATGCTGTCCCAGTGTTAGGGTATAGACTGCTGGGTAAATGGTATCCCAATAGCAAGAAAATCCAAAAGAAATCCATGTAGTTTGACCAACCACTGATGTTAGAATGTCAGAAAAGTTTTCACAACAGATCTCAGCCAATATTATACAAAGTAAAACTTTATTGAATGTTATATTACATAATTGGGGCATTAATGCATTTTCCAAAAGTATAAATGATGCTCATTATGTGGCAGCTTGGAAATTCAATAACAATCATCAGTTTGATCAGATAGAAGAGAATTATCTTAAAGAACAGATTATCTTCAATCTCAAACTATTGGGATTGTAATCATCTGCTCATTTTTACCCAACAAGATTTATAACCTAAAGGAAACAATTAATGAGATGTCTATTTCAAATGTGATCCACAGGGACAAACTGGATAGTAAGATGAAGAGCTCTACACAAAGACATCTAACAATTTAACAAACATGACTTCTGAATCCATGATTTGTGAACAGTGTTTGTAGCTCATGAGACCGACAGTCAGCCAGCCATTTCCTATCTACCCTTTCTCTTGATCCCAACCCCAACATGTCAGCCGATCTGTCAAGTGGAAACAATCTGGTGAACTCTACCAGTACCTGTTCAGACCCTCCAGCCCAGTAAACAGGAGGGCACAGAGTTAACTGGGACCAGTAGACAGGAGGGCACAGAGTTAACTGGGACCAGTAGACAGGAGGGCACAGAGTTAACTGGGACCAGTAGACAGGAGGGCACAGAGTTAACTGGGACCAGTAGACAGGAGGGCACAGAGTTAACTGGGACCAGTAGACAGGAGGGCACAGAGTTAACTGGGACCAGTAGACAGGAGGGCACAGAGTTAACTGGGACCAGTAGACAGGAGGGCACAGAGTTAACTGGGACCAGTAGACAGGAGGGCACAGAGTTAACTGGGACCAGTAGACAGGAGGGCACAGAGTTAACTGGGACCAGTAGACAGGAGGGCACAGAGTTAACTGGGACCAGTAGACAGGAGGGCACAGAGTTAACTGGGACCAGTAGACAGGAGGGCACAGAGTTAACTGGGACCAGTAGACAGGAGGGCACAGAGTTAACTGGGACCAGTAGACAGGAGGGCACAGAGTTAACTGGGACCAGTAGACAGGAGGGCACAGAGTTAACTGGGACCAGTAGACAGGAGGGTATAGAGTTAACTGGGACCAGTAGACAGGAGGGTACAGAGTTAACTGGGACCAGTAGACAGGAGGGCACAGAGTTAACTGGGACCAGTAGACAGTGTGAAGACTGCAGCTGTTCGATGGGTGGTAGTGGATCCTCACATGGAGGAGAAGTGTTTTCTGCCTTGACCAAGGAACACAGCTGTAGTCTTCAGTGGAGTCTCATTCAAATACCAGAGTCTACGTTGACCAGCTCTGGGGGCATCGGCGACTTTGGGTGTTTACTCTCAAAATGCTGCTTGAATGTCTTAGGATCTGGCATCTGTGACTGTGGAAAGGTGAAGAAAAAGATACAGATGTCAGGGATAAAGATGTTAATTTCTAACTATTAAAAAATAAAAATGCATTCATGGTGTTATTTGACTAAAATGAAGACCCACCACAACATGTCAGGCAACAAATAAGACATTAAAAAAAATATATAATAATAATAAACTCACCAAACAGACACCACAAGTGTGGACTAAAGCTGCCTTGGCGGCTGTCTTCTGGTCATGTCCCTTGGCCTTCTTGGCCTCTGCCTGCTTCTTGGCATTCTTCTGCTGAGACTGGACCTTCTGATGACCCCGAGCCATGGCAGAATCTAGAGCGGAAGACAACAGGCTGGATCAGTGGTTTGGACTGGGAGATACAAGCCAACAGACAGGATCTGTGATAGTTCTAAGCAATAAACCAAAATGCTATTTTATTAATTAATAAGTGTAGTTTAAGTATTAGTGCTTAATTTATTGTTTTTAATGGAACCGAACCACACAAAACGTCATAATCGCTCATCACGGAGTGGTCCACCGAATAGACACACCCAAACAAGTTGGAACTTGAGTGCTCGTTTTGAGTGTTCCAATGCACGCAAGTTTTACATAGATATGGTAATGTGTAGAATGTACTCCAAAAAGCAGGCAGCAGTTTCATCAGATTGTTTAACGTAATGGCCAGGTCCGCATTTGCCTAACTCATTTATAGGTGAAAAACACTGCGATATTGTTCATAGCATGACGTCAACGTAAGCGCAGGTAAAACACTACACACTAACATATGGTAGAAATAGATACGGTTACTTATGCCACGAGGCCTTTGTACCTAAACTGTTCATAGGAATAGTTCACCAGCACTGGCAGCACGCAAAACGCTAGCTATTTCCATTTGGCTATTTTGCTGGTAGCTAGAGTCCATCGCGAAACAAGAACTTCTTGTAGCACATATCCGACGCATGGAACCTAGTTCGGCAGATCGGTCATTTGGAGAAAAAATGACATCAATACACGCACAGAAAAGTTACCAAACACTCCATCAAAATGTCCTTCGATCTTGTGCCCAGTCACTTACATTAAAACACAAAAATAGAAAGAAAAGAGCAACCCGTTGTCGTGCGTTGGACCAGTTAATTCGTAGACAACTTAGCTAGGTAGCTAACGACACTATAAGGTTAACTAACCTACGGTGTGTATCGAACTAGAGTAGTAAGCCAGATATACTTAAACACGTATACAACACCTTTTCTGACGATTCGAAAAGGAACCACGAGTTAATCACTGAATTTGACTGAATGCGGATGTTTATTTGCCAGCTAACTTGGTGATGTTGTTAGCAAACATGCTTAATAGCTAACCATATGGCGAACACTAGCTACCGATTCGGTTAGTAGTTAAAGGTATGCGGTACGGTAGGTACACGAACGCTAGATTACCCCAGAGAAACAACAAGAAACCACGCATTGATAGTTACAATACAGTACCTGAAGTTTTGGCAAAAAGGTGTAGATGGCAACGCTTTTCGAAGGCTATACGCAAACGTGACCAACAGCTATGCTGTAATTAGCTTAGTCGCTACAATACTTCTTCTTTGGTAGGACTTGGAGCCATGCATGACCAAATGTTTCACTGACTGAAGCAACACCGCCCCCTTGGCAAGGTTGCACATTGCAAATACAATGTCCAGTACATACACATAAAATCCTCATACAAGATAAGTAAATACAAGGTCCTCAAACCTATTAAAAAGGCAAAAAGGAAATATAGACTCAAGCTTGAATCTATGTTTGACAACTCAACAAATGTGTATCAAGGACTACTTGCCATCATGGACCACAAAGACAAAACCAGATGCTTGGTGACTACTGATGCCTCCCTCCCGAAATATCTTACCTTCCAGGCGATAAAGTGCTCTCACAAAGCCACCAGTCCAGATGAAACAGCTCTATGACACAGGTGTATAACACAGGTGTGTGATAGAGCTCTATGATGGGTCATGGGGGTTCATTTATTAACGGTGGTGGGAGGGTCATGGGGGTTCATTTATTAACAGTGGGGGGAGGGTCATGGGGGTTTACTTATTAACAGTGGGGTTGAAGTTGGGGGGGTTCATTTATTAACAGTGGGGGGAGGGTCATGGGGGTTCATTTATTAACATTTGTGTTGGGGTCGGGGGTCATTTATTAAAATTTTATATTTCAAGTTTTTAACATTTATATTTCGAACCCTTTTTTCTGCTCCTCAATATCTTTTTATAAGTCGAAACCAGTGTTTTAGACCAGATTATAGAAATCAGTCAACCACTAGGGGTCAGAGCAGCCACAATCATGTGCACAGTTCCAGAGGTAGACAGACAGACAGACAGACAGGCAGACTCACAGAAAAATAGGTTAAGAGAAGGACAGACAGACAGGCTGACAGACAGACAGGCTGAAAGACAGACAGACCGGCTGACAGACAGACAGACATGCTGTAAAACAGACAGACAGGCTGACAGACAGACATGCAGGGATGAGGAGAGCCTACATTCAACTCAATCAATCAATCAAATTTATTTATAAAGCCCTTTTTACAACAGCAGTTGTCACAAAGTGCTTTACAGAGACAACCGGCCTTAAACCCCAAGGAGCAAACAACAGTAGTGTTGGATTTCAGTGGCTAGGAAAAACTCCCTAAGAAGGCCGAATTTTAGGAAGAAACCTAGAGAGGACCCAAGCTCAGAGGGGTGACCAGTCCTCTTCTGGCTGTGCCGGGTGAGATATTAAGAGTCCAATTGGAATAATAAATACATTTTTCTGGGCTAAATCCAGAGTCTATTTGATTCTAGACTAGGTCAGAAGTATGACAAGGACTGGACAGGGACAGCAACGGGCCCTCCAAACCAGGTACTCCGCAGTTGTGGAACAGGACCTCATCTCCTCCTAAAGTGTAAAACTGGAGGAGACTGAGAAAAGTTAGAAAGTGCATTCCTCATATCCCCCAGCACAATAATATAGCAGCGTAACACCTTGGAACTGAGACGGGGGGGGGGGGTCCGGTGACACTGTGGCCCTACCCGGGGGAGGCCCTGGACAGGGCCCAACAGGCAGGAAATCAATCCACCCACATTGCCAAGCATCAACCAAAGGGACACCCACCAACCGCAACAGTCAGCATAATGATGACAGGTGGAAAATGTACTTGACAACCGTCTGAACTGTAAATGTTGAGGAGTTATCCTCAATTAAGAATTGGTTATCAATATATTTACCTGGTTAAATTAATTTGAAATAAATATAAATATTTTAATGTGTTACAAAGTAAATCACAGGTTTCCATCTCATTTGTAAGCAGTTAGTAAGTCTGTGTCATTTTAAAAGACAGACTTTGACCTCCACAAGGCCACACCTCTGATGAGCTAATAGCTCAAGGCCTCGATCCTTCTTCAAAGATCACTCCCATCTCACTCCAACAGGTTTCACATAATGCTCATTACAACAGTCTGGTTGTGACATGCTTTGTACCTACATAGTTCTTGTTTTTTGTTGTACATCATGTAGTTTGTTAATACGTATCCAACCGGGTGCTTGTAAGTTGTGGGGATTTTCTGCTGGTCAGATTTTAAGATTCATAATTTGAAAGATAAATATAAAAATCTGTTGATTCTATCCTCTTTTCCTAGGTTAACAATATATTTTTAAAGTGTATTCAGGAGTCATTGTTTTGCCCTTTCATGAGAGAAATGGTATCATTGTGAGAAAAGCTTCCTGCCCAGGCCTGCTCATGTTACATTTCTTTTCACATCATAAGAAAGAAAGAAAATCCTTACAGTCCTTTTGTGAAAGGGGGAAATTTATCTCAAGAGAGAAGGACATGATTACGCTCCCAAGGACAAAAAGGCTCCCTTCGTTCACAGTGGACATCCTGATGGTTACCCCCACTCAACACACACACTGTGTACCTGGCTGGGTGGAGCAGCCCAGCCTCAGGGACCGTGAAAAGAAATCTTCCAGGTGTCAGTTTTTCAATGGCAGTGCTGGGGAATTTTACCCATCAGTCCATTGTCTGTGTAACAGAGAGTATTTGCTGGAGACAGCCTGAGAGACCTTCATTCAGGCTCCTAGTTCTACCAGAGCAGTTTCAGTTCTAATATTAGCAAACCCACTATTGCATATTACAGTAGTCAATAATATTATTCACATACCCTTTTAAAAATATTTTTCTGTTGTATTGACAATTGGGGGACAAGAGGTCAGAAGAAGTTAGCAGAATATCTTACAGATTTCATAGTGTTTCTAAAGTTCTTCCATTCTTAATGTGATTATCACATTTTAACAGTTTGGTGAAGTTATACAATTCTACTTTGACACATTTCCCAGTTCTCCCTCTACCCCTTCCTTGGGTGAAGGATGTTCAAGGAACAGGAAGTAACAATGTTGGTCCTGGTCATTCACTTCCTCCACAACACAAAACTACATGACACCACTGTCCCCCTCCCTCCCCCTTCTTCCTGACACCGCTGTCCCCCTCCCTCCCCTCTCCACCTGACACCACTGTCCCCCTCCCTCCCCCTTCTTCCTGACACCACTGTCCCCCTCCCTCCCCTCTCCTCCTGACACAACAGGTTCCACCTTGTTCAGCCCATCCTCTCCTCAGGTCACCTGCTTTGTCCTGATGTTGTCATACTAGTTTGGTGGAAAAGCAACCTGACTAGGCATAACACAGCCTCTATTTACCTCAGACTAGTGCCAAATAGTTCCCTATTCCCTATATAGTGCACTACTCACACACCCTACTGCCTTTATATATTGTACTGACACTGTAAGGAGGTAATACAGTGCTGCTTGGTTTTCAGCCTTCATATCTAAAGGTGTATTCTTTCTGACAAACACTTTTCAGTTGGGGGCCATTTTGTCAAACTGAACACAGCAGGGAGAGACCTATCTTAATTAGTCCAGTAGAAACTCTGATTAAATGTTGTATAAATAGTTCTGTTTGCAACCCCCCCCCCCCCCCAGGGCTGAACTGTGGTTGTGTAGAAGCACAGAAGGAGGATTGTGCAGGCAGGCGTTGATGGACAGGTCGTTGGTTCCGCGGCTCTGCTTCCTTTGGGAATCTTCTCTGCTGCCTGGCTGATTCTACAGGACTGGTCAAAACGCCAGTCGGAGCATATGATGCTGCTGCCCCTTTAAGAGCCAGAGGAATGTGTCCTAGCCAGATACACCCCCCCCCCCACCCACTCCCTCAGCACTCTCGCCCACCCCCTTCCCTCACCCCCTCTGCTCAAAGACTTCATATATCTAAACCAACGCCTTCAGCCCTGGTCCATACTCTACTGCAATCAACCCCATCTCCTTCTGTCCTCACTTCCTGTCCTCTATTCCTCTACTGTCTTCTTCTCATCTCTCCCCTCTTCTTCTCCTCTTTTCCTCACCTTTCTTCTCTCCTTTGCAGTCAGTGCTGATGGTTACCTGCCCAACAGGTAAACATACAGATTCCAGACAAGACCAGACTAGTTTATTTTTACCTGAAGAAATTGCAGGCATGCAGATACACCTTTCACCTTTCCCACAGCACATGCAGGAATTCTGTGTAGCCCAGGATGCTCCTGGCCCAGAAATGTTGTTCAAGTCCATACCTGTTCTGTGTATGGTCAGTAATATAGAATCTCAACTGTCAGAAGGGCCTTCTATTAAATGGCCAGATTCTAGGAGATCAGCAGGATGCAGGAAAAAATGAATGCATATTCTGCATTCATCTGCGTGTGGAATCATGTTGAGCCAACAATATCTCAACACAACATCTGTTAGAGAATAGTTCAGATCAGTCATTGGTACTTTCATGAGTAAAACTATAACAAAACAACAGCGTCATAATGTGTCATAATGGATTAACCAACCACTATCCCTAGCCCTGTTGAAACCCAGCAGACACCCACCATATAGACCTCTGTGGGCTAACAGAGTCTTTATTCTTTATTCTGATCCACATCAGCTTCTGTAGAATCTGCTTCGTCCTGTGCTCTTTTACTCTCCCTCTCATTAGGACTGTTGGGAATGTCTTGCCACTGCTCAGAGTAAGAGTACCCCACCTGTATTTATTTAGCAACTCCATTTACACACAGCATTTAAAAA
Organism: Esox lucius; assembly: GCF_011004845.1. NCBI lineage: Eukaryota > Metazoa > Chordata > Actinopteri > Esociformes > Esocidae > Esox > Esox lucius. The sequence goes on along the minus strand of NC_047578.1, from coordinate 397,808 downwards.
GCCCAGGTGCTCACTTAAACAAATTAGACTAGGGAGGATAGTGATCATTAGTTAAACACACACACACACACACACTCATACACTTACACAAAAAACACAAAGTCACACACACACAAAGTGGTAGGCCTGGCTCAACAGGCTGGTTGTATTTTCAGAGTATTCATAAACAAATACATGCTTTTGTCCCAAGTTGCATGAACACTCAGTAATAAAACACGGAGTAAAATACGTTCAATCTACAATGTGTAGTCTAGTCACCCTAATAACCATAAATGAAAAGTATGGAGTTCAGTGCTGCCCTACTAACAACACCTGCTGTTCTCTGGGTTATCTGGGTCTGATGGGTTCTCTGGTTCTGCCGAGTCAGATGAGTACTCTGGGTTCTCTGGTTCTGATGGATTCTTTGGTTTTGCCGAGTCTGATGAGTACTCTGGGTTCTCTGGGTCTGATGGGTTCTCTGGTTCTGCCGAGTCTGATGAGTTCTCTGGGTTCTCTGGGTCTGATGGGTTCTCTGGTTCTGTCGAGTCTGATGAGTTCTCTGGGTTCTCTGGGTCTGATGGGTTCTCTGGTTCTGTCGAGTCTGATGAGTTCTCTGGATTCTCTGGTCACGATGGGTAAGCTATTTATCTGTTATCACCCTTCAGAAGTTAAAAAAACACTAATAAATATTTCTAATGGCAAAATACCAGGCCTGATTGGATGTGATTATTTCTAAAACAGTAGTTTTTCATTACAAATGAATTACTTCATAACTAAAGACAGCCAACCACATTTGGCAAAAAGACCACTAATGATTAGATGGAAAGAACCTGAAATACACTACCAATATTTACATATCATCTTTGATATGACTTACCTGTATTAGTGTAATGTATTAATGTGATGTATTAGAGTGATGTATTAGTGTGATGTATTACAGTGATGTATTAGTGTGATGTATTAGAGTGATGTATTAGAGTGATGTATTAGTGTGATGTATTAGAGTGATGTATTAGAGTGATGTATTACAGTGATGTATTAGAATGATGTATTACAGTGATGTATTAGAGTGATGTATTAGAGTGATGTATTAGTGTGATGTATTACAGTGATGTATTACAGTGATGTATTAGTGTGATGTATTAGAGTGATGTATTAGAGTGATGTATTACAGTGATGTATTAGAATGATGTATTAAAGTGATGTATTAGAGTGATGTATTAGAGTGATGCATTAGAGTGATGCATTAGTGTGATGTATTACAGTGATGTATTAGTGTGATGTATTAAAGTGATGTATTAGAGTGATGTATTAAAGTGATGTATTAGTGTGATGTATTAAAGTGATGTATTAGAGTGATGTATTAGCATGATGTATTAGTATGATGTATTAATGTGATGTATTAGAATGTTTTATTTGCGTGCTGTATTGGCCTTATGTATTAGTGTGATGTATTAAAGTGATGTATTAGTGTGATGTATTAAAGTGATATATTAGCATGGTGTATTAATGTGATGCATTAGAGTGATGTATTAGAGTGATGTATTAAAGTGATATATTAGCATGGTGTATTAATGTGATGCATTAGAGTGATGTATTAATGTGATGTATTAAAAGGATGTATTAATGTGATGTATTAGAGAAATGTATTAGCATGATGTATTAGAGTGATGTATTAGAGTGATGTTTAGAGTAATGTATTAGCGTGATGTATTAGAGTGATGCATTAGAGTGATGTATTAGTGTGATGCATTAAAAGGATGTATTAATGTGATGTATTAAAAGGATGTATTAATGTGATCTATTAGAGTAATGTATTTGCAGGATGTTTTAGCGTGATGTATTTGTGTGATGTTCACACTGGGCAAATCCTTGGGCTTCTTTCTACAGCAGAAGCCAACAGGTCTCCTACCTCCTCCATCGGTAGATAATGTAAGTAAATATCCTGTAGTTAACAGAGCCCTGTCCCTGCCTGTCACTGCTATTTCTGCCCAGGGCCTTGATGTCATGATACGGCTATCATATCTCCAAGACAGGGGAGCAAGTCCTGTCCTGTTCTGTCCCAATACCCTGGACCCTCTACCTCATCTCCCACCCATTTCCATCAGTCTTTTCAGTCCTACAATAAAATTCACCAGTCATGGTTTTTCATGAAAAAGAGACTAAAATGTAAATCATTCTACAGACAGTTTATTTTAATTAAGTGACATGTTCATTTCTAGCTATAGAACTATATAGGTAGGTGTGGGTCTTACCTACGACAGCCAATCAGCAAGAAGAGTACATGGTAGCTGAACCAGTCAGCAATAGACTCGCCTTTTTTCAACCCAAATCCTTTACCCTGGTATAATTAAAACCAATTTGACCTATACCTATTTAGCAAAGAAAGGTACTTTTATTTTTTATTTCATAATGAGAATTTACTGACTAATGGATAAGAGATTATCGATTACCTGTAGTCCGTATTGTCGCATAGTACAGAGAAGCACTGCAGTGCAGCGCCGTCCACTGTAGCCTACTACTTACCTGCCAGGTAGAAAGGGGCTGAGCTGTGTGAAAGAAGCAGGGCAAGAAAAGTCGACTTACCTGTAGCCCTGGTTCTGGTATCTCACCCGCGCTGCCTCACTCTATTAGGCCACCTGCTCCGACTTGAAAGTCCAGTTTCACAAGGAAGAATCGTGGAGCAAGCAAAATATGGCACAGGAGACAGACAAGTAAGTGATCATAGACTGAGAAAGGAGCATTCTTTGATGACATGGACATGCAATCCGAAACTTTTCCCGTTATAATTCCGAACTGATTAAAGCAAGCTTCAAAACTTCATTTACGAAATTATTAGAGTAGCAAAAAAAAAGTGTTGTCTATCTTTTGCATCATTTGTCATACATTTCCTGGAAATGATCTTTATTGTTGATATATTGTTGAAATATATGCTTTGGCCCCGCGGGAAACTGGTCATTTCCAATTGCGGTCAAATTCGCCATTTTCGACAGATAGAATAAGCTACGCTACAATTTTTTTGCAGAAAATCTTTATATATATTTTTTGTAGTATTTGTTTAATTAGTATTTCATATCTTTTTATAGCCTCAGTCCTTTAGTTTATAAAAGATAAAGACTTATAGGCCTAACTAAGCTATGTAATTACCATTTATGAATAAAATCTACGGGTTCGATTTATCATCCTATTCGTATTTTTTTGTTTTGGTGTAGTATTTCCAATTTGATTTGAATAAAATGTTTCGACATATTTATGACAACGTTCTACTGACTATGTAGTCTAATATGTGGTATTGCGTGTCGGTTTGATGGAATGTAGACACTATTCACACCACTGAAACATTTCAAAGTGTAGGGTACTTGGTATTTCTTTGTTTCTTTGAGAAAATAATTTCAATAAAATGCAGATTCTCAATTTTTCCGTACATTAAAATAGTATTTATGAGTTTTATGGAATTATCATAATGATTAGTAGCCTAAACTCTACGTTAAACAAATGTAACCAGACCACAAAATGTAGACATACGCGGATGCCGTATCTTAGGTGTACTGGAGGCCTACGCAGAATATGCAAATACTTTGCTATCACATCAACCCCAGAAATGTTATGGTATTTCACTGCATAGGTATTACTTCTGCCCGCAGCCGATAGCACCTAACAACAGGTGCAAGCAACAGCAGCCCATATTTTGACATAGAGGGTTACAAATGTCCTGGAGCACTAAAGTACCACAAACATCAGCTGCCTATGGCTTGTACTGTTTAAAGGCCTAGTACAATCCATTTTCCTGCTGTGTTTTATATGGTATTTACGTTAAAGTAATAAAGTGGGGGACAGGACAGGCGAGGAAGGACAGTGACCAGAAAGGCATTGGTAATCAACAGTGTGAACCCTCAGGGTTTCTCCTGGCTGGCCTCAACCCGAGTGCCATGGTTTCTGGAGGGGAGAAGAAGGGGTATGGGGCATTGTTTGGCAGACGTATCTTTTATAGGTAAATAAATAGGGAGAAACAGGGAGATTTGCTCATTTAGCTTTGCATACAAACGGTTGTTTTTTGAGAGGCAACCAAAGTAGGAAGTTAGTGATCCCTGGAGCTATTTTTCTGTTGTGTAGGCCTCTGACCTGCAGATTAGAATATGAATTTGGTTAGAGAACAGTGATGGTGGTTGCTCTGTCTGATTAACTGTCTTCCACGTCTGTGTTTTAAGTGTTGTGGTAGCTCTACGATGCTCCACTCTTAATCACAGACAATTTCACAGCTAAGCCTGTCAGTTGGTCGACATGTTTATATTTTCCTTTTGACTTCCAGAGTTCAAAGGGTTGCAATGACAGCACAGAGGCGTTTTAAATGTGTCTGTGATCTCGACTTAAGGTCTCTCTGCGTGACTGAGGAAACAAGGCTAACCTGAAGTCACAGATGCCCATGTAAATACCCCCCAGCTCCGCCCACTGTTGTGTCAGTTGAAAGAGGCTTTGATCCTTTAAGAGATGGACTGACTCACCACTCAGTACACAGTTAACTTGTTGTGCTTATCAACACACTGACTCAACAGTTTACATTTCAGGTTTTCAATTACTTCAGATAAAATAAAGTATTATTTGAAAATTAATAATAAATATGCATATCCTTGAAAATATAACTTTAGGTAATGAGGTATGTCCTGGTCCAGACAGAGCTGTAGGCTACTAATGCAGCTAGAACATTTAGACACTTATAGTTCTGTAGATTACTAATGTAGCTACAACATTTAGACACTTATAGTTCTGTAGATTACTAATGTAGCTACAACATTTAGACACTTATAGACCTGTTGGGAACTAATGTAGCTACAACATTTAGACACTTATAGTTCTGTAGATTACTAATGTAGCTACAACATTTAGACACTTATAGTTCTGTAGATTACTAATGTAGCTACAACATTTAGACACTTATAGACCTGTTGGGAACTAATGTAGCTAGAACATTTAGACACTTATAGACCTGTAGATTACTAATGAAGCTACAACATTTAGACACTTATAGACCTGTTGGCAACTAATGTAGCTTGGCTTTTTTGGGGTGATGGAAATGATGCGCTGTTGGTTTATTCAGAGAATTCTTTCACAAAAGAATAACAAAAAAAAAGAATGGTCATTACACCAGCACAGTATCCTTCCTCCTACAGCACTTTCAGAACGAGAAGAAGCAAATGCCGCATTATACAGTATGTGGGTGTGTGTGTTTGTGTGTTGTGTCTGTCTAGTTTCTCTGTGTCTAATGTGTTTGTGTAGTGTGTGGGTGTGTGTGTTTGTGTGTTGTGTCTGTCTAGTTTCTCTGTGTCTAATGTGTTTATGTAGCGTGTGTCTGTTGTGTTTGTGTAGTTTCTCTGTGTCTAATGTGTGGATGTAGCGTGTGTCTGTTGTGTTTGTGTAGTTTCTCTGTGTCTAATGTGTGGATGTAGCATGTGTCTGTTGTGTTTGTGTAGTTTCTCTGTGTCTAATGTGTGGATGTAGCGTGTGTCTGTTGTGTTTGTGTAGTTTCTCTGTGTCTAATGTGTGGATGTAGCGTGTGTCTGTTGTGTTTGTGTAGTTTCTCTGTGTCTAATGTGTGGGTGTAGTGTGTTTCTAATGCGTGGGTGTAGTTTTAAATGTGTGTGTATGCTTTCAGTGTGTTTAATAAGTGTGATTGTGTGGCAGTAAGCGGCTTGTTGTGGTGGTCCCCAATGAGACATCATTCCATGGGAGACGCCTGTACACCAGTGAGGACGAGGCATGGCGGTCCTACCTGGAGAACCCGTTGACCGCTGCCACCAAGGCCATGATGAGCATCAACGGAGACGAGGACAGCGCCGCCGCCCTGGGCCTGCTCTATGATTACTATAAGGTCAGGGGTTAGGTTCCAAAAAAGTTTGGGAACCCCTGTACTAAAGGCTCTTTAACTGCTACTACAGGCTCTTTAACTGCTACTAAAGGATTTTCTACTGCTACTACAGGCTCTTTAACTGCTACTGCAGGCTCTATAACTGCTACTAAAGGGTTTTTAACTGCTACTGCAGGCTCTATAACTGCTACTAAAGGGTTTTTAACTGCTACTACAGGCTTTTTAACTGCTACTACAGGCTCTTTAACTGCTACTACAGGCTTTTTAACTGCTACTACAGACATTTTAAATGCTACTACAGGCTTCTTAACTGCTACTACAGGCTCTTTAACTGCCCCTTCAGGGCCTTTAACTGCTACTACAGAGGAAATAGTTATGAGATGTATTAAAATGAAATAAGTATATATTTTATATAAATGCTGAAAATGCTTTTACCCTGCAAACGTATATATAAAGCCCTTGTTGGGTAATGTAATTTGTGTTGACACACTCTGTTCTTTTATGTTCAGGTTCCTAAAGAAAAGAGATTGTTGCCTGTTGCCAAAGTAGTGGACATTTCAGAAGACCAGGAAAAGAGGTTTGGATTTCATAGTCCAAATGTAATATCTATGGGAAAACATTACTTTTTTAACTTTTCATCCTTATTTGTATGGTTAGATTTTATTAAGATTGTCAAGGTTACCATATTTAGTTGATCTGTATAAATATAATTCACAGTATCAACAAACTATCACTAAACAAAGTGAAGGTTTAGAAGTGTTAGAGAAAGGGTTTGGAGTTAGGGATATGATGATGTTTAAGGCTAGGGTTAGGGTTAGATTTACAAGGTAGTCAGTTCAAAGGGTATTGGTAGTTAAAGAATCTAGAGGTTGACTGTCCAAATAAAGTGTTTCTGTCATTTTTAGTGGGATTCACAGTCATATTTTTCTATACCCCAGGGGAAAACTTTCAGATTGAATGCAGTGAACTTCCAAAGCATTTAGAGAATTTACACGTTTGGAGTTCAACACTGTAATAGGTTTACACCTCTAATACATCACGCTTAACGGGTTTCAACTTTTAACTTAATGAGATCTTCTCTGTGTAACAGGAGCACTAACAACACCTCTGTAGAGACAGTGGACAACCGTGTCCAGGTGCTGAAGTCTGTCCCTGTGAACCTGTCCCTCAACACCGACCACCTGGACAAGAGGGAGCAGTACGGGGCGGGGGCGGGGCCAGGGGCAGGGCCTTGCACTGCTACTGTGGTGAAGGCAGAAGTCTACTCCCCAGCTTTCATGAGCCAGGGGGTACACTACCGGGTGGAGGACGAAGAGCATGGGTCAAGGGTCGTGTATGAACAGATGGGCTCCTATGACGTGTCAACAACGGTCAGTCATGTAGGATATGTAAAGGACGACCAGCAGAGCACACCTGACGACAGCCCATACGATGAGGAGAGCGATGCGGTCAGAATTAATCTAAGATACGATACCATCTTCCAAACTAGTCACAACAACATTATTACAACAACGTCATTACAACAACATCATCACAACATTATCACAACAACATCATCACATCAACTTCATTACAACAACATCATCATGACAACATCATCTTCCAAACTAGTGTCAACAACATTATCACAACAACATCATCACATCAATGTCATTACAACAACATCATCACGACAACATCTTCCAAACTAGTCACAACAACATTATTACAACAACATAATAACAACATTATCAAAACAACATCATTACATCAACGCCATCACATCAACATCATCAACGCCATCACATCAACATCATCACCACACCATCTTCCAAATTAGTCACAACAACATCAATACAACAACATCATCACAACATTATCACGTCAATGTCATTATCACAACATTATCACGTCAACGTCATTATCACAACATTATCACATCAACGTCATTACAACAACATCATCATGACAACATCTTCCAAACTAGTTACAACAACATTATTAAAACAACATCATTACAACATCATCATAACATTATCACAACAACATCAACACATCAACGTTATCACATCAACATCATCACGACACCATCTTCCAAACTAGTCACAACAACGTCATTACAACATCTTCACAACATTATCACAACAACATTATCTCATCAACATCATTACAACAACATCATCACGACAACATCATCTTCCAAACTAGTCACAACATTATTACAACAACGTCATTACAACAACATCATCACATCAACGTCATTACAACAACATCATTACAACACCATCAAATCTAGTTACAACAACATCATTACAACACCATTGTCAAAACTATTTTCAACAACATAATTACAACAACATTACAACCAAAGATCTTGATTTCAGTATGCTGTGATAGTGGAAAGTCAAACTGTCAGTAAACTAACCATCTAGATGTCTAAAAATCAACTTCCTCTGGCTAAATATAAATTTGAAATGTACTGTATAAAGTTCCTCTTTCCCAGACTGATGAATGTACATGTTTTCCCCCAACAGAAATACGACACGCCCACATCTATAGCACAGGATGAGTTTATCTTCGACCAACAAGTAGTGTAAGTTCCTGACCCACTCAAACCCAATCCCTCTCTGTAATTTGGCTGAGGTGATATCTCCATACTAACCACATATTGTCATGAAACAGTGACACATTTCAGTACACGCTGGAAGCAACCAGGTCGCTGCGGGTCAAGCAGGGGGAGGGTCCCATGACGTACCTAAACAAGGGACAGTTCTACGCTGTCACGCTCAGTGAGCTGGGAGCCAACAAACGCCTGAGACACCCAATCAGCAAAGTCAGGGTGAGTTGATGTCCTCATGTACAGTGACATGATGTTTATATATACTACACTGTATTCTCCTCCAGTGTCATGATGTTTATACATACTACATTGTATCCTCCTCCAGTGTCATGATGTTTACATATAATACATTGTATCCTCCTCCAGTGTCATGATGTTTATATATACCACATTGTATCCTCCTCCAGTGTCATGATGTTTATATATACTACATTTTATCCGCCTCCAGTGTCATGATGTTTATATATACTACACTGTATCCTCCTCCAGTGTCATGATGTTTATACCACATTGTATCCTCCTCCAGTGTCATGATGTTTACATATACTACACTGTATCCTCCTCCAGTGTCATGATGTTTATATATACTACACTGTATCCTCCTCCAGTGTCATGATTTTTATATATACTACATTGTATCCTCCTCCAGTGTCATGATGTTTATATATACCACATTGTATCCTCCTCCAGTGTCATGATGTTTATATATACTACATTTTATCCGCCTCCAGTGTCATGATGTTTATATATACTACACTGTATCCTCCTCCAGTGTCATGATGTTTATATATACTACACTGTATCCTCCTCCAGTGTCATGATGTTTATATATACTACACTGTATCCTCCTCCAGTGTCATGATGTTTATATATACTACACTGTATCCTCCTCCAGTGTCATGATGTTTATATATACTACACTGTATCCTCCTCCAGTGTCATGATGTTTATACATACTACATTGTATCCTCCTCCAGTGTCATGATGTTTATATATACTACATTTTATCCGCCTCCAGTGTCATGATGTTTATATATACTACACTGTATCCTCCTCCAGTGTCATGATGTTTATATATACTACATTTTATCCGCCTCCAGTGTCATGATGTTTATATATACTACACTGTATCCTCCTCCAGTGTCATGATGTTTATATATACTACATTGTATCCTCCTCCAGTGTCATGATGTTTATACTACATTGTATCCTCCTCCAGAGTGTAATCATGGTGGTCTTCAGTGAAGACAAGAACAGAGATGAACAACTGAAGTACTGGAAGTACTGGCACTCCCGTCAGCACACTGCCAAGCAGAGGGTATTAGATATCGGTAAGAACCACTAACATTAAGTTAACTAATGAACTAAACAACGAAGTAAACATATTAATTAACCTGAGTATTCTGAGAGATCGTAGGACTCAGAATCCATTTTTGTAGGTAGGTTATAGTTCTGTAACTAGTGCTGTCAGGATGGTATGTACCTAATTACTGTAGTCATTCACCTCTGGCACCTAGCGTCCTGTCACAAGTCAGCAGTCGCCTGCCCCAGGACATAAACCTGAATGGTTCTTCTTCATATGCTTCCAACTCCTTTGACCCCTCCTCATTTTCATCCTCCCTTACTCCTTCTCCATCACAATTCCTCCTCATCTTCCTCCTCTTTTCTATCCTTCCTCACCTCCTCCTTCTCCATTGATTCATTGAGATGTATTGATTTTGTTTGGTTATTTGTCTTTTGTGAGGCCAGCGTAGACACTCAGATAAATCTCATCACGTTTCCTGGTGGATTGCGGAAAATGTATATATAAAGAGATAATGAATTGTGCCTCTTATTCATTGGTCCATTGCTAAAACAATACATCTTCAATGTGTCACGGGTTATTCAGAAATATCTAATTGCTGTCTGACAATATCAGTTGTTGAATGTGAGTGTGAAAGACTTCTCATGCGATGTTGAAGTGGCGAGCTGTGACCTGCAGAGAGGCTGAATAGCGCAGCAGTGCTGTGGTGATATGGGAGAGTTGGGTGGATGGGAGAAATGTACATCTTGTTGGGACAGAGACAGGAATGCCTCATCTAGCCAGTCAGTACTCCTGTTGTGGGACAGAGAGAGGAATGCCTCATCTAGACAGTCAGTACTCCTGTTGTGGGACAGAGAGAGCCATGGCCAATGGGTGAATCACAGAGAGTTGGGATGTAGGTTTTGCCGTGGTTGGTGGGAAGGGTTTGGGGGTAGGGTGTTGGGGCAGTGGTTTAGGCTACCCTGACCCTCAGGGGTGACCCTGGAAGATATGCAATGGAAAGGGCGTGGGCATCTTGATGAGGTGACCCCTGGTCAGATGAAACACAGTAAGTAGCAGTCTGAGTGGTAGCAGCAAGTAGTGAAACCCGACACGACCAGGTCAGGCTGGGATTTGAATAGCAGTTGGATCACAATGCATCCCTGGGTCTGTCTAAAGGCCTGGAAGCCTGGGGCTGTGTGACAGGATTTGAATGGATCTATTTAACAGGAAAAAAAACAGGCTGACTTTGTGGCTGGTTGACTGACTGGCTGGCTGACTGGGTGTGAAATACAGCAGCTGAATCAGGACAGGGAGTGAATGAGTCTGGACAGGGAGTGAAAAAGTCAGGACAGAGAGTGAATGAGCCAGGACAGGGAGTGAAATAGTCAGGACAGGGAGTGAATGAGTCAGGACAGGGAGTGAAGGAGTCAGGATGGGGAGTGAATGAGTCAGGACAGGGAGTGAATGAGTCAGGACGGGGAGTGAATGAGTCAGGATTGGGAGTGAATGAGTCAGGACAGAGAGTGAATGAGTCAGGACAGAGAGTGAATGAGTCAGGACGGGGAGTGAATGAGTCAGGACGGGGAGGGGATGATTTAGGATGGGGAGTGAATATGTCAGGACAGGGAGTGAATGAGTCAGGACAGGGAGTAAATGAGTCAGGACGGGGAGGGAATGATTTAGGATGGGGAGTGAATGAGTCAGGACAGGGAGTGAATGAGTCAGGACAGGGAGTAAATGAGTCAGGACGGGGAGTGAATGATTTAGGATGGGGAGTGAATGAGTCAGGACAGGGAGTGAATGAGTCAGGACAGGGAGTAAATGAGTCAGGACGGGGAGTGAATGATTTAGGATGGGGAGTGAATGAGTCAGGACAGGCAGCAAGGGAGTCAGGCTTTGACTTATTTTACCCCAGCACAGGGGCTTGACAGTGATCTCTTCTTTACTGCGTAAAACATATAGCTGTTACACTTTCATTTTATAAGCTGCATTTAATTTTCCTAAAACATTTGGAATCTCCAAATTAAATAAAGCACCCCATCAAATCCTCTTTTTATACTGTTGGTGACACTTTGCTACTGTACATGGTCGGTCTGTTTCAGATGTATTTGATTATTTTAATTATTTTATTTCTGCATATTATGATGCACAGAAACTGCTAGATTTGTGTGTATATAGAGGAGAAATAAAGCTTCTCAAACTCACTTTGATGTGTGAGGAGTTGCTGTGGTATTTACCCAGAGGTTGACTGGTAGTTTAATTAGAGCCTCCTCCGGTCCTATTTCCCTGTGCTTACTGTGAATGCAGAGAGTTTGTTTACCTAGCCAGATAGTAGATAGCCCAAGTGTGCTGTTATATAACATTGGCTGGCTTATCAGCCTGAACAATGGCTACCTGGTTTAGCCGATAGCAACTTCACTTTACTGATTCACCTTTTTACAGTGGTTTCAGATAGGGTTGTGGTGTATATGATGGTTTATATGTGATAGCCACTCCTGGTTATGCTGACAAAAAGCAAACTTATAGAGACAGTATTTTTCATTATGTGTGTTGTACATTTTGGAATTCAATGGGAATCTCCTCCTGCCCTACTCCTCCCTTCCTCCTCTCCTCTTCCTCTTCTCCTCTTCCTCTACCCTTCTCCAGCGGACTATAAAGAGAGTTTCAACACCATTGGTAATATTGAGGAGATTGCCTACAACGCGGTGTCCTTCACCTGGGATGTGAACGAAGAGGCCAAGGTAAAAACATCTCTCAATGGCACTCTATTCCACATATAGTTCACTACTGTAGACCAGCACACTTTATACAAACTCTATTCCACATATAGTTCACTACTGTAGACCAGCACACTTTATACAAACTCTATTCCTCATATAGTTCACTACTGTAGACCAGCACACTTTATACAAACTCTATTCCTCATATAGTTCACTACTGTAGACCAGCACACTTTATACAAACTCTATTCCTCATATAGTTCACTACTGTAGACTAGCACACTTTATACAAACTCTATTCCTCATATAGTTCACTACTATAGATCAGCACACATTATACAAACTCTATTCCTCATATAGTTCACTACTGTAGACCAGCACACTTTATACAAACTCTATTCCTCATATAGTTCACTACTGTAGACTAGCACACTTTATACAAACTCTATTCCTCATATAGTTCACTACTATAGATCAGCACACATTATACAAACTCTATTCCTCATATAGTTCACTACTGTAGACCAGCACACTTTATACAAACTCTATTCCTCATATAGTTCACTACTGTAGACCAGCACACTTTATACAAACTCTATTCCTCATATAGTTCACTACTGTAGACCAGCACACTTTATACAAACTCTATTCCTCATATAGTTCACTACTGTAGACCAGCACACTTTATACAAACTCTATTCCTCATATAGTTCACTACTGTAGACCAGCACACTTTATACAAACTCTATTCCTCATATAGTTCACTACTGTAGACCAGCACACTTTATACAAACTCTATTCCTCATATAGTTCACTACTGTAGACCAGCACACTTTATACAAACTCTATTCCTCATATAGTTCACTACTATAGATCAGCACACATTATACAAACTCTATTCCTCATATAGTTCACTACTGTAGACCAGCACACTTTATACAAACTCTATTCCTCATATAGTTCACTACTGTAGACCAGCACACTTTATACAAACTCTATTCCTCATATAGTTCACTACTGTAGACCAGCACACTTTATACAAACTCTATTCCTCATATAGTTCACTACTATAGACCAGCACACTTTATACAAACTCTATTCCTCATATAGTTCACTACTATAGACCAGCACACTTTATACAAACTATATTCCTCATATAGTTCACTACTATAGATCAGCACACATTATACAAACTCTATTCCTCATATAGTTCACTACTGTAGACCAGCACACTTTATACAAACTCTATTCCTCATATAGTTCACTACTATAGATCAGCACACATTATACAAACTCTATTCCTCATATAGTTCACTACTGTAGACCAGCACACTTTATACAAACTCTATTCCTCATATAGTTCACTACTATAGACCAGCACACTTTATACAAACTCTATTCCTCATATAGTTCACTACTATAGACCAGCACACTTTATACAAACTATATTCCTCATATAGTTCACTACTATAGATCAGCACACATTATACAAACTCTATTCCTCATATAGTTCACTACTGTAGACCAGCACACTTTATACAAACTCTATTGCTCATATAGTTCACTACTGTAGATCAGCACACATTATACAAACTCTATTCCTCATATAGTTCACTACTGTAGACTAGCAAACTTTATACAAACTCTATTCCTCATATAGTTCACTACTGTAGATCAGCACACATTATACAAACTCTATTCCTCATATAGTTCACTACTGTAGACCAGCACACTTTATACAAACTCTATTCCTCATATAGTTCACTACTGTAGACCAGCACACTTTATACAAACTCTATTCCTCATATAGTTCACTACTGTAGACCAGCACACTTTATACAAACTCTATTCCTCATATAGTTCACTACTGTAGACTAGCAAACTTTATACAAACTCTATTCCTCATATAGTTCACTACTGTAGACTAGCACACTTTATACAAACTCTATTCCTCATATAGTTCACTACTGTAGACTAGCAAACTTTATACAAACTCTATTCCACTTATGGTTTACTACTGTAGATCAGCACACTTTATACAAACTCTGTTCCTCATATAGTTCACTACTGTAGACTAGCAAACTTTATACAAACTATATTCCTCATATAGTTCACTACTGTAGACTAGCAAACTTTATACAAACTCTATTCCTCATATAGTTCACTACTGTAGACTAGCAAACTTTATACAAACTCTATTCCTCATATAGTTCACTACTATAGATCAGCACACATTATACAAACTCTATTCCTCATATAGTTCACTACTATAGATCAGCACACATTATACAAACTCTATTCCTCATATAGTTCACTACTATAGATCAGCACACATTATACAAACTCTATTCCTCATATAGTTCACTACTGTAGACTAGCAAACCTTATACAAACTCTATTCCTCATATAGTTCACTACTGTAGACTAGCAAACTTTATACAAACTCTATTCCTCATATAGTTCACTACTGTAGACTAGCAAACTTTATACAAACTCTATTCCTCATATAGTTCACTACTGTAGACTAGCAAACTTTATACAAACTCTATTCCTCATATAGTTCACTACTGTAGACTAGCAAACTTTATACAAACTCTATTCCACTTATGGTTTACTACTGTAGATCAGCACACTTTATACAAACTCTATTCCTCATATAGTTCACTACTGTAGACTAGCAAACTTTATACAAACTCTATTCCTCATATAGTTCACTACTGTAGACTAGCAAACTTTATACAAACTCTATTCCACTTATGGTTTACTACTGTAGACTAGAAAACTTTATACAAACTATATTCCACTTATGGTTTACTACTGTAGACTAGAAAACTTTATACAAACTATATTCCTCATATAGTTCACTACTGTAGACTAGCAAACTTTATACAAACTCTATTCCACTTATGGTTTACTACTGTAGACTAGAAAACTTTATACAAACTATATTCCTCATATAGTTCACTACTATAGATCAGCACACATTATACAAACTCTATTCCTCATATAGTTCACTACTGTAGACTAGCAAACTTTATACAAACTCTATTCCACTTATGGTTTACTACTGTAGACTAGAAAACTTTATACAAACTATATTCCTCATATAGTTCACTACTATAGATCAGCACACATTATACAAACTCTATTCCTCATATAGTTCACTACTGTAGACTAGCAAACTTTATACAAACTCTATTCCACTTATGGTTTACTACTGTAGACTAGAAAACTTTATACAAACTCTATTCCACTTATGGTTTACTACTGTAGACTAGAAAACTTTATACAAACTATATTCCTCATATAGTTCACTACTATAGATCAGCACACATTATACAAACTCTATTCCTCATATAGTTCACTACTGTAGACTAGCAAAGTTTATACAAACTCTATTCCTCTTATGGTTTACTACTGTAGACTAGCAAACTTTATATAAACTATATTCCTCTTATGGTTTACTACTGTAGACTAGAAAATGTTATACAAACTATATTCCTCATATAGTTCACTACTGTAGACCAGCACACTTTATACAAACTCTATTCCTTGTATAGTTCACTACTGTAGACCAGCACACTTTATACAAACTCTATTCCTCATATAGTTCACTACTGTAGATCAGCACACTTTATACAAACTCTATTCCTCATTTAGTTCACTACTGTAGACCAGCACACTTTATACACACAATGTTCCCTATATTTTACACTTGTTTTGAATCCCTATTCCCCAACTGTAGTACACTACTGTTGACACCTTATTCCCTATATAGAGTGCACTACATCTGGACAAAGCCATAGTCTTCTCCCAGGAATTGACTTGTTAAAACATTTGATTATGACGTATGTGTTTAGTACACACAGATTAAAGACACACTCAGTAACATCTCCATCTATTGCATTGTGTAATATTGTTCTAATAGGCGAGTGTTTGTTCAGCTCAGATCCAGACAGGGTAACCTATCTACCTGTCATTGTGTGAGCCAGAGTGCTAATAGAGAAGCAGGATTATTTGGATACCAGAGCTGTGCACTTCTGCCTGTCTGTCTATTCCAGAGTTAGAATCTGTATTGTATTCCAGGGTTAGGGTTAGAGTCTGTATTGTATTCCAGGGTTAGGGTTAGAGTCTGTATTGTATGCTATTTCGGTGTCAGTGAGTGTCCAACCTTCTCTGAGATGGATGACTGTTCAAAGCAAAGCATTTGTAACTTTTTTAGAGTTCGCATTTATCTTGGTGGCACTGAGATTTCAAATTATTTGAGTGTCTGTATGATCTGAAGGAAATATATTCCTCTAATGTGGTCATACATTTAGCTTGAGAAGACATGCAGCTCAAAGTGTAGCTCCATTTCCACCTTTTATTTTGGCTGTGTGCTATGTTCATTTCCCTGCAAAAGAGGGCTTTGTTTTAGAAAGGTTGACAGTGGTTTTCTTTCGACGGTTGTAAAACTGAATAGTTCTTTTCTGGATTTTGATCATTAATGGTTGTAGTTCTAATTCGGCTCTGCATGTATTTTTTCTGGTTTGCTTCATAGACAGGTGTCAGTTTTGCTAAATTCCACATGCAGAGTCTTAATTGGGACATTAGACCTCACAACAATGAAGGTTAACAGGTTTTATGAATGACTGGAATATTGTAAGTCAGATCCTGATTGGGAACCGGATCTATTGTTGTCTTGTCTCTTCATCCATGTTTCAGTTCTCTTTTGTTGATGGTTAAGACGGGTGTTGTCATTGTTTGATATAAGGCAACAATGCTGAAAATGTGTGCTGCATTTAATACTGGAAGTGGCTCTGTATAAGTGTCTGCTGAATTACTTTTTTGGGTCTAATTTATTCTCTCTCTGCATCTTTGTGTCCACTCTTACATGTCGTCTGTCATATTGGTCTGGCCGCCCCCTGCGTTAGTAACCCACTGGAAGACTTGTGTTATCATTAAGCTGGGGACATCATTAGGCTGGGGACATCATTAAGCTGGGGACATCATTAGGCTGGGGACATCATTAAGCTGGGGACATCATTAGGCTGGGGACATCATTAAGCTGGGGACATTATTAGGCTGGGGACATCATTAAGCTGGGGACATCATTAGGCTGGGGACATTATTAGGCTGGGGACATCATTAGGCTGGGGACATCATTAAGCTGGGGACATCATTAGGCTGGGGACATTATTAGGCTGGGGACATTATTAGGCTGGGGACATCAATAGGCTGGGGACATCATTAGGCTGGGGACATCATTAGGCTTGGGACATCATTAAGCTGGGGACATCATTAGGCTGGGGACATTATTAGGCTGGGACATCATTAGGCTGGGGACATCATTAAGCTGGGGACATCATTAGACTGGGGACATCATTAGACTGGGGACATCATTAGGCTGGGGACATTGACTGTCCCAAAGGAAACCACCGCCTGATGGGTGCTCTCATCTGGGAATTGTAGCATATTGAGGTTGAAAAAGTCCACTTCATAGGCTATAGACTCATAGACCTGTATACCTTGGTCGTAGTACTTTAGCCTTCAGCCTCTCATTTAAAATGTTATAGTTCCTTGTCCCCAGTCTCTTTCCTTTTCTCTCCATCTCTGCTGTCTGTCTCTTTTTCTCTCCATCTCTGCTGTCTGTCTCTTTTTCGCTCCATTGCTCTTCTGTCTGTTTCTTTATCTCTCCATCTTTCTCTTGTCTGTCTCTTTGTCTCTCCATCTCTCCCCTGTCTGTCTGTCTCAATTTTTTGCTACACCTCTCTCTTGTCTGTCTCTTTTTCTGTTCATCTTTCTCCTGACTGTCTGTTTCTTTGTCTCTACATCTCTAGTTAGGTATTAGGTGCACTCTACCTCAACCACTCCTCTTGAGTCGTATTTCCTGATAACTATCTTCCCATAATGCTCAGTGACTCCAGGAAGTTCCAGTCTATTTCTGTGTGAGGTAGGGGAGCTAGTTAGTGTTTGAGCTTTCTAAATAATACCCTATTTCCTATGTAGTATGCTACATTTTGAACGAAGTCCTATGGCTGCAGTTTAGAAGTAGTCCAAAAAATACTGTATAACCTCTTTTATAGGAGCCATTAAAGCCCCTTTGATCTGTGAAGCAGAACCTCTGGCTCCTGGGGTTTATTTTGGTTCCAGTCCTGCACAGAGAGAGGAAATACATAGCTCTAGATTGAATGGGTTCCAGCAGTGGTTTCATTGAATACATCCCTTGACTTGCATCATATGTTATCAACCTTAACAACCTAATGTACCGTTTATTCTTATTTTAATTCATACATAACCAATTTATGATACATCACCAAATAGTGATACAAAACCAATTTATGTAGCAGGTCTACGTGTGTTTTTATGGGGCAGGTCTACATGTGTTCTTATGGAGAAAGTCTACATGTATTCTTATGGAGCAAGTCTACATGTATTCTTATGGGGCAGGACTACATGTGTTCTTATGTAGCAGGTCTACGTGTGTTCTTATGGAGCAGGTCTACATGTGTTCTTGTGGAGCAGGTCTACATGTGTTCTTATGGAGCAGGTCTACTTGTGTTCTTATGGGGCATGTCTACGTGTGTTCTTATGGAGCAGGTCTACATGTGTTCTTATATGGCAGGTCTACATGTGTTCTTATGGGGCAGGTCTACATGTGTTCTTATGGGGCAGGTCCACATGTGTTCTTATGGAGCAGGTCTACATGTGTTCTTGTGGAGCAGGTCTACTTGGCTGATTTTAAGAGAGTTGGTTAATGAACAGCCAGCTGTTTTCTCTGACCCAGGACATATTGTTTATACTATAAAAGGATATGTTTTCTCAGAAGTAATATAATTAATCAATGTGTCAGCAATATAGAATGTATTTGCCATGGAAGTAAAATAAAAAGGCCAACGCTGGTATGATATTCACACTAGCAAATTCACAACATATTTAGCATGTTGAAACATGACAGTTCAGGAAGAAGTGGTGAGAGAATGAATTAAGGATTGTTTAAAAACAAAACGGAAGAACATTGGAGTTCAGCGTATTTTTACTTTTGACCCTGTAACAGCTGGACTGCTGAAGGGGTGGTTGTCACACACATTCCTGATCAATGAAGACATGTCTTACTAACGTAGGCTGACAAACCTGTATAAGACCCCACATTCATTCATTAAACCGTGGGAGCTGACACTTATGTAATACCGCATAGTAATGTCAATGTAATGTTTTAAAATGGTTCCTATTTTTTGGTTTGAGAATTAATGTGTTGTTTTGTTTGTAAAATCTCCCAAATAAAATATACAGTATCTCACAAAAGTGAGTACACCCCTCACATTTTTGCTAATATTTGAGTATATCTTTTCATGCCACTGAAGAAATTACATTTTGCTACAATGTAAAGTAGTGAGTGTACAGCTTGTATATCAGTGTAAATTTGCAGTCCCCTCAAAATAACACAACACACAGCCATTAATGTCTAATCCACTGGCAACAAAAGTGAGTACACCCCTAAGTGAAAATGTCCAAATTGGGCCCAATTAGCCATTTTCCCTCCCCGGTGTCATGTGACTTGTTAGTGTTACAAGGTCTCAGGTGTGAATGGGGACCAGGTGTGTTAAATTTGGTGTTATCGCTCTCACACTCCCTCATATTGGTCACTGGAAGTTCAACATGGCACCTCATGGCAAAGAACTCTCTGAGGATCTGCAAAAAATTATTGTTGCTCTCCATAAAGATGGCCTTGGCTATAAGAAGATTGCTGAGACCCTGAAACTTAGCTGCAGCATTGTGGCCAAGACCAATCAGCGGTTGAACAGGATAGGTTCCACTCAGAACAGGCCTCGCCATGGTTGACCATAGAAGTTGTCTTTGGGAAATAGACTAATGAGTGCTGCCAGCATTGATGCAGAGGTTGAAGGGGTGGGGGGTCAGCCTGAGTTCATACGCCGCACACTGCATCAAATTGGTCTGCATGGCTGTTGTCCCAGAAGGAAGGCTCTTCTAAAGATGATGCACAAGAAAGGCCTCCAACAGTTTGCTGAAGACAAGCAGACTAAGGACATGGATTACTGGAACCATGTCCTGTGGTCTGATGAGACCAAGATCAACTTATTTGGTTCAGATAGTGTCAAGTGTGTGGCGACAACCAGGTGAGGAGTACAAAGAGACGTCTTGCCTACAGTCAAGCATGGTGGTGGGAGTGTCATGGTCTGGGGCTGCATGAGTATTGCCGACACTGGTGAGCTGCAGTTCATAGAGGGAACAATGAATGCCAACATGTACTGTGACGTACTGAAGCAGAGCATGATCCCCTTCCTTCGGAGACTGGGGCAGTATTCCAACATGATAACGACCCCAAACACACCTCCAAGATGACCACTGCCTTGCTAAAGAAGCTGAGGGTAAAGGTGATGGACTGGCCAAGCATGTCTCCAGACCTAAACCCTATTGAGCATCTGTGGGGCATCCTCAAATGGAAAGTGGAGGAGTGCAAGGTCTGTAACATCCACCAGCTCTGTGATGTCGTCATGGAGAAGTGGAAGAGGATTCCAGTGGCAACCTGTGAAGCTCTGGTGAACTCCATGCCCAAGAGGGTTAAGGCAGTGCTGGAAAATAATGGTGGCCACACAACATATTGACACTTTGGGCCCAATTTGGACATTTTCATTTAGGGGTGTACTCACTGTTGTTGCCAACGATTTAGACATTAATGGCTGTGTGTTGAGTTATTTTGAGGGGACAGCAAATTTACACTGTTATACAAGCTGTACACACTACTTTACATTGTAGCAAAGTGTCATTTCTTTTGTGAGATACTGTACATGTTATTAACTGAGTAATTTTATCTGGTTCTAGCAGGATGGAACTCATTGACTCAGAAAACTGATTATCAGAAATGAGATAGAGATGTGTGTACCTTGCTAGGTTGTGATTTGACCTAACAACCTTTTGGTTACTGGTCAGAGGCTCTAAACCCTAAACTACCTTGATACCCTAGCTTTTTTCTGATTAGTTGGCTGGTCAGTGGCTGGTCAGTCAAAATAACAGTGAAACTGGAATGGGTTCCATTGGTCAGTTGACAGTATTGTTATTTGTTCTTTCCCTTTGATTGGTTCAGATCTTCATCACAGTGAACTGCCTGAGTACAGACTTCTCCTCTCAGAAAGGGGTGAAAGGTCTTCCTCTGATGATCCAGATTGACACCTACAGCTACAACAACCGCTCCAACAGGCCTCTCCACAGGGCCTACTCACAGATCAAGGTCTTCTGTGACAAGGTGAGTCGGTCTATAACCTTCTAAACTTTACCCTTTGATGCACTTTACTAATTTTGGCTGAATTCTGATTTTCTGAAGGAATCCAAGCCTCTTTACTTGCTGAATTGATTTGGATGTGAAGGATTTTGTACGTGACTCAGTTGAACACTGGATCTGTCAAGTTACATGAAACCGACTTGCAGCTATTCCTCAAGCTTGTCATTTTAGGTTTGCCATGGCAACAGCAGAGATCCTGGTGAATTGTGGGTAATTTAAGCTTAATGAGTTGCTGCCAAGAAGTTGAAAAGAGGATGCATTCCATGCCAACACAAACATCCCTTGTCAGTGATGAGACTGCAATTTATGTTAATCTGGTTTACGTGATAATCTGCCCTAATGCTTTCATGAACTACCGTGTTTCATTAAAATGCACAAAAACAGCATAGGCCTAAATACTTCAAAATGAACATGGTTTCTATTGTGGTTTAAATTATTTGACATATGACTTATGTGTTATATAAATGTGTTAAATGAGATAACGGCAGTAGAATAAAGGCTAAAATGTAATCACATAATTGTTTCCAATACCCCGAATGTTACCTAAAGTAGGCAATAAATGGTTTAAACCTCACCCAAAAGAACAGTAATCGGTCATTGGTCCATTATAATTAAATCAGCCTTGTGACATCAAATACATGGTCAAAAGCACCCTCCTATCCAAACTGCAGGACAATTCTGGAATGTTATTCCTGGAACAGCGCTTACTCAAAGGACATTATCATAGTTATTACCATTTCAGAGTGTGATTTTGTCAGTGTATTGTGGAAATATCATAATGAAAATAGGAAGAACTGGTTTTTGAATGCCCTGGGACTTTAATATCTCCTCATGCCCAATGATTGCCCTCCTATGATGTTTCTGTAAGTCATAGATTCCAGACATATTGACACTCTGCCTCCCCCTAGTGACTTCAGCCTGGAAGCATGATTCACCTCAGACTTAATTAAATGGCAAATGTTTCATTATACAGTTAGTGCTTCTTTACCTGCCACAGCTGCCTCATCCATTCATCTTCTCATCCATCCATCTTTGTGTTCCAGGGGGCAGAGAGAAAGATAAGGGATGAGGAAAGGAAACAGAACCGCAAGAAGACTAAAGGTTAGACAAACAATTTGCCATCCTACTGACTAATCCACTTTACCTACTAACCCACATACTGACTAAACCCACCTTAATGACTAACCCACGCACTGACTAAACCCACCTTGTGATATTCACTTCTCATGATGTCATACAATCTAACTTCTCAGCTACCAACAAAGGATGAAATTCAGACGTCATGAATGAAGTCACGATCCATGGAGTAACTCCAGTAATACTGGCTAAATACAAGCAAAGATATTTTTGTAGAGCTAAATGAAGCAAATATGTTGATAAACATCACTTTGTCCTGATGAGATTTATACGGTTTTCAAAACTTTTAGCCGGATTAAACCTAAACAAAACACAGTTTGTATCAGCTGAAATATTATTGACAATAGTGGTGCTATTTAAACAATAACAAAGCGATTCTCCCCAACAATGTTTCGATAAAGAGCGGGGGGCTTGTAAAGCTGTGCTTGCTGACGGTTGAATCCCAGGTAAATCACTCTTTTCTGACTACTGTGTTCCAGGCAAGGAGGCTGGGTTGGGGGTGATAACTCTCCCTAAGAAGTGTGACGCCACATACTTCAAGACCATGACAGACCTAGAGGCCCAACCAGTGCTGTTCATCCCTGACGTCCACTTTGGGAACCTACAGCGAGCCGGACAGGTCCGACACCCACCCAAATGACATAATTTTCCAAATGTAGTCTACAATACACCCTATTCCCTTTGTAGTCCACTATTTATACTTCCTATACCCTTTGTAATCCACTATTTATAGATCCTATTCTCTATGTAGTCCACTATATATACGCCCTATTTCCCTTTGTAGTCCACTATTTATATACCCTATTCCCTTTGTAGTCCACTATTTATATACCCTATTCCCTTTGTAGTTCTCTATTTGTATACCATATTTCCTATATTATCCACTCCTTCTCTATAAATCAGAGAACCTTTCTACCTGATAATTCAATGTACCCCAGTTCCCATTTGAACCTGCTTCACCAGACATTTGTTGAGATATGGCTTTAATAATGTTTTGGCACACATATCAATGACCTTTAGAGACCTGCCTGCTTCACAAGACATTTGTTGAGATATGGCTTTAATAATGTTTTGGCTCACATATCAATGACCTTTAGAGGCCTGCTCGCTTCAGCCAGGAAATGATCTTTGTTGACAGTCCAGAGATCACCCACATCACCCCGGACAGTCAGATTAGAGTATATTTCTGTTTTCCAGGTTTTCGCCTTTAACACAGAGGAGATGGAGCGTGAAGGGTGAGTGCCATCAGACATACATGTACATTAACATGCATGAAAATGAACATAAATGTAAATTAACATTCACACACTACTAGGGGTGTAACGATTTATTTTAACAACGATTCGATTCGTATCACGATTCGTGGTTGTCGATACGATTCAAGGGCGATATTGGTTCATTTAGAACGATACGATCCGAAACGATTCAGTGACTTGAAATCGATTCAGTAACTTTTTAGCCAAAAATTCAACCAGTGTGACTGAAATAAATACCTGGATACTGGACAGTGCAGGTGAAGTTTCCTAGATTCCTGTTGTTTCTTGTAAGGGAATCAGGTATCAATTAATTATGGATATAAACAAACAAGTAAACAACAATTAATGGCAAATGCATTCACATTTTATTTGAATAAAGTGCAACCAACACGGTCGGTGTTGTGTGAAATCCCATGGCGCCTTAGTAGGTGGTTGGAGAGATTTGTCGTGATTTGTACTTTACTTGACCTTTACATATCCTACAAACAGCGAGCGACTTATTTAGAACATCCCTGTCTTTGCAAAAGCCAAAATGTTTCCACACACTGGACCGCAATGGTGGCTTGACAATTTCTCGCTCGTCGGCTTCTCCTCTGCCATCTGCCATGCTATGTTTTGTTGTCTTTGCGCTGCTGCTGGTGCGGGGCGATGACGTCACAGATAGGCAGACTGAATCGAGTAACGTTTATCGCCTTTATCATTAAAAGTGCTAAGAAAAAACATTCATATAAAGTCTGACGTGCTTAAATCCAATGGGTTATTTCCTAGTATCGATACAATCGATTGATTACATTTTAAAAAGATGTTAGATCGATATGTGTCGTCCGGAAGTCCAACTTGCTGAGCACAGATCGATGTAGTTGGATTATACGAATATAAATCGATACATCGATGTAGTAGATGGATCGTTACACCCCTACACACTACCCTAACATATGGATGAAAGTGATGTGTGTGTGTTCGAGATCTGCCTGATCATGTTGTGTAAATCAACCTGATCCAGTTGTGTTGTCTTTCATGCAGTAGTGTATTGGTGAAGAGGATGTTCAGACCATCAGAGGAAGACCTCTCCCCTCCCCCTCACAAACAGATCAAAGAGGAACCACTCAAGAGAGGTACAACCAGTCACTTACCACCTGACCAGACCTTAATCCCTAACCCTGACCATAACCCTGACCCTAAACCTGACCCTAACCCTAAACCTGAACACTCTACTGCTGCTTCATTAAAGAGCTCATTTTCAACAAATTCAGTGGCTCAAGCTTACTACCTTCTATAAGTAGTTAAATATTGGTTTAGCCAAAAAGAGAGTTTGTTGTTTTTGTTCTGGTTGATTTGGGCTGGAATCGCTCACCTGAAACAGGGTGGGTTTATTGTTGTTTACACAGTTGATGGTCTCCAATGAACTTCAGAAGCAGTAAACACATATAAACAAGCAGCAGTGTGGAAGTGTCTGCCAAATCAGTTTTTCTCCAGTTGAATTTGCCACTAAACATATAGAGCACTTTCACATCTCTTGTCTCCTCAGTGTTGATGTATTCACATCTCTACGCTGCCTCTTGTCTCCTCAGTGTTGCTGTATTCACATCTCTATGCTGCCTCTTGTCTCCTCAGTGTTGGTGTATTCACATCTCTACGCTGCCTCTTGTCTCCTCAGTGTTGCTGTATTCACATCTCTACGCTGCCTCTTGTCTCCTCAGTGTTGCTGTATTCACATCTCTATGCTGCCTCTTGTCTCCTCAGTGTTGCTGTATTCACATCTCTACGCTGCCTCTTGTCTCCTCAGTGTTGCTGTATGTTAGGAAGGAGTCAGATGAAGTGTTTGATGCTCTGATGCTTAAGAGTCCGACTCTGAGAGGCCTGATGGAAGCAGTGAGTTACCCTTAAATCCCTAAAAATAAGACAGCAGCATATCAGCACAACACCCTGTTTCATAACACCCTGTTTCATAACACCCTGTTTCATAGAACCCTGTTTCATAACACCCTGTTTCATAACATCCTGTTTCATAGAACCCTGTTTCATAACACCCTATTTCATAACACCCTATTTCATAACACCCTGTTTCATAGAACCCTGTTTCATAACACCCTATTTCATAACACCCTGTTTCATAGAACCTTGTTTCATAACACCCTGTTTCATAGAACCCTGTTTCATAACACCCTATTTCATAACACCCTGTTTCATAGAACCTTGTTTCATAACACCCTGTTTCATAGAACCCTGTTTCATAACACCCTGTTTCATAGAACCCTGTTTCATAACACCCTGTTTCATAGAACCCTGTTTCATAACACCCTGTTTCATAACACCCTGTTTCATAGAACCCTGTTTCATAGCACCTTGTTTCATAACACTGCATCATAATACTTTGTTTCATAACACCCTGTTTCATAACACCCTGTTTCATAGAACCCTGTTTCATAACACCCTGTTTCATAGAACCCTGTTTCATAGCACCTTGTTTCATAACACTGCATCATAATACTTTGTTTCATAACACCCTGTTTCATAACACCCTGTTTCATAGAACCCTGTTTCATAACACCCTGTTTCATAACACCCTGTTTCATAGAACCCTGTTTCATAACACCCTGTTTCATAGAACCCTGTTTCATAACACCCTGTTTCATAGAACCCTGTTTCATAGCACCTTGTTTCATAACACCCTGTTTCATAGAACCCTGTTTCATAGAACCCTGTTTCATAGCACCTTGTTTCATAACACCCTGTTTCATAGAACCCTGTTTCATAACACCCTGTTTCATAGAACCCTGTTTCATAGCACCTTGTTTCATAACACTGCATCATAATACTTTGATTCATAACACCCTGTTTCATTGCAACCTGTTTCATAACACCCTATTTCATAACACCCTTTTTCACAACACCCTGTTTCATTGCAACCTGTTTCATAACACCCTGTTGTATAGCAACCTGTTTCATAACACCGTTGTATAGCAACCTGTTTCATAACACATTCTTTCATAGCAACCTGTTTCATAACACCCTATTTTAGCACCTTGTTTCATAACACTGTATCATAACAATTTGATTCATAACACCCCTGAACAACCTGTTCATAAAACCCTATTACATAGCACCCAGCGAGTGGTGGGTTACAGGGTGATATTCTTCTGGGATTCAATGATTTTCAGATTGTTTCATTAGATTTGGGCTGGATTGTGCAAGAAAATACCCCTGCCAAAATCCCATTTAAAATAATCCCTGCTGCAAAGGTTTGAATACCATTTCTCTAACCCCTGTCATTAACCCCTGCCTCTAATTCCAATAACATCTGCCCCAACCCCTAATCTCAATAATATCAGCAACTGCCGCTAAACCCTAATCCCTAACCCCTTATCTCCATAACATCTGTCCTCTTCAGATTTCAGAGAAGTATGGAGTACCCATGGAGAGGATCGCCAAGATCTACAAGAAAAGCAAAAAAGGGTGAGAATGGATTTGTATTTGAAACAGCGTCATAAATATCTGTCAGAGGCCAAAAATAGTATTGTTTTCATTAGAACAGTATGAGTGTGTCAAATGTTGAGATGAATTCATGTTTTTTATGCATCTTAACATTTCTTTTAATGCATGATATACATGCAGTAGGTGTGTGTAATTACATTATTAGATTTGTGTGTAATTATATTATTTTTATTAAACATTTATTTAACCAGGAAAGGCTCATTGAGATTAAACATCTCTTTTCCAAGAGGGTCCTGGCCAAGATGGGCAGCAGCAGGTCGTTATATAAAAAATTCTAAAGACAATACAACAAATACAGGTACTCAAATAATAACAAAACCAAAGAAATCACAGCCATAATTTACTATCATTGAAAGAGCTAATTAAAACCATTAACAAGTCATGGAATCAGCATCAAAGTACTTTAACAATTATTTAAAAATACCAATACCAATTTAAAACTATTTTGTTACAGTAGGTGTTTCAAGCTGATGGGGGAGAGTACCTGAAAGACCTTTTTCCAAAATCCATTTGGGACAGTTAGTAAAATAGAATCCTGTGAATGAAGACCCACCACATTTTATAAGAATAAATAAATAAGAACCTACCAACCCCAGCATATAAAGTGACTAGAGAAGGCCAGCCAACCCCAGCATATAAAGTGATTAGGGAAGGCCAGCCAACCCCAGCATATAAAGTGACTAGGGAAGGCCAGCCAACCCCAGCATATAAAGTGACTAGAGAAGGCCAGCCAACCCCAGCATATAAAGTGACTAGAGATGGCCAGCCAACCCCAGCATATAAAGTGACTAGAGATGGCCAGCCAACCCCAGCATATAAAGTGTCAGATGGACACATTCTTTCCCTCACAGCTCAGGGCATCTTACTGAGGTTCACTGTGATGGTAATTCTATCGATCGACACTCTTAAAGGAGTAAGATACAAGAGACAAAATTCTCTTGGCACAATTAACAGTTTATTAATTATTTGCAAATAAGAGAGACGCGTCAAACGCTTACCAACATAATTGTCCGAGGAGTCTCTACCGTAAGACATGAACAATCCTTATTTATTTCAAATGTTAGAAGGGGTGTGGTAAGTTGTTGCCCATCTGTCTTGTGTAACATTTACCCAAAGGGCGGGCTGTCCCCCCACCTTATCCTTCTCAACCCCTGAGGAGACACAATGTCTGGATAATCAACAGGGACACTAAAGGGTTATACAGATTTACGAGTAACCCTCTAATCCACTGGTGCCGGTCAAGGATGTCTCCTATTCAAACACCAGACCCCTCTCGGCATCTTTAACTAGTAACTCATTCATACATGTACATGGACAACCAAGAATACATCAGTTCAAGAATTTCCACAACATTCACCACACCCCCTTTTCAAAAACAGTTAGGATAGCTTTTTCCCCCAACTTTTCCAGTCTAATGTTGCCCCAGTCACAGCTTTTTAGAAACGTGTTGCTGGCATTAAATTCATAGTGGACATTTTCGTGTATGGAGGTCCTGGAACACATTGGGGCACACAAGTGACATGGACCTGGTTGTCAAATTGATGCGAATAAAGCACATAGGTAGAAAATAGCAGACACCAAGAAAAATTTAAAAAAGCTAAAACTTTCACAATCTTGTCAGGCAGTGGTGAGGCTACAAGAGGCTGCAGGAATAGGCAACATTATGAACTGTAATTGTTATAATCGTTTGTTTACAGTGCAAAGTGAACCCAGTGATGGAAAAGGTTATGCGCAGCAGACCGGATCTGTGAAAAGTAGAGACCGGTTTTGTGAACAGTAGAGACCGGATTTGCGCAAAGTAGAGACCGGATCTGTGAACAGTAGAGACTGGATTTGTTAAAAGTAGAAACTGGATCTGTGAAAATTAGAGACCGAATCTGTGAAAAGTAGAGACCAGATCTGTGAAAAGTAGAGACCGGATCTGTGAACAGTAGAGACCAGATCTGTGAACAGTAGAGACCAGATCTGTGAACAGTAGAGACCAGATTTGTGAAAAATAGAGACCGGATCTGTGAACAGTTGAGACCGGATCTGTGAAAAGTAGAGACCAGTTTTGTGAACAGAAGAGACCGGATTTGTGAACAGTAGAGACCGGATCTGTGAACAAACTGTGGAAAATCTGGGGAAATCTGAGAAGTGCTGGATCCTGTTCCAGCAGGATCTGACTCAAATTAACCACAGCTAGTTACCAAACAATCTGGGTAGTATTATTGATATAGCAGCAATCTGGCTAGAAAAATATATCAAGAGGATAAAGCAATAATATACATAACACTGTCCATAGCAGCAGTTTAAAAAGAGTACTGTAAACTAGCAGCAATATTGGTAGTAGAATTGAATATTACAGATATAGCGTGTATGGCAGTAATATACATAAACCTGAAAAGGAACCAGGCAAGCCAAGTTCAGCCAGCCTGCAATTCAAAGTGATAAATGTTGTTGCCCTCACTGGATTGGAACCCTGGCCTCCCAGGGGTTAAGAGGTGGTGTCTTCAACCACTACACGCGGTGCTGTACATGAGCCCAGTGTCGGTACAGCATCTCGACATTAGATCATTCTGTCATGCATTAACATCACGCCAAGTTTAAATATTTCACCAGACACCATTACGCATTGTGTTAAACTGAGTAAGGTTTCTTATTAAGTTTACCTCCGCCACAAATAGCATCTATGAACTGTATGGCTTTTGCCACTGGCCGTTTTAACAGCTTATTAGCCAGTAATAGGCTTACTTGTATCTAACTTACTACAAAAACTATTTCATGGCACACAAACATTTGTTTTTCTTTCATTCGTGAATGACATTGATGCAATAACTATCAATATAGGTTATGATAACTGACCTTTTTCATCAAGTGAAAATACGAGAGAATCGTGGAAACCCTTCCTCTTTTAATGCCCAAGGGGTTTTATCTAGCCTATAATTAGTATCCCAAAAATCATGCACAGATGCATACGAAAATCCACCAGAAATAGTCGCAATATAAACAGTTTTATTTTAGGCTTACTATAACGTAGCTAGTGAAGTTTGTAGCAAGCGAAGGTTTTCTATCGTAATGCATAACTTGCTTTGACTGTGACAAGATTTGAATTTGGGACCTATTGGTTGTAGGTCCGTGTCTCTAACCACTACGCTATTTAACAAGGAGAGGGGCAGCCAGCTTACGCAGTCCAGATTTTTTTTTAACTAGTATGAATTTTGAAAGAGTAGGATGGGGAGTATGACCAGAATGGTAGAGGTTTTGAGTATTATAGATACATGAGTGTAATATGCGTATAAATGGTACTTGCAAAATGCTAAATAAAATAATATTCTAATTCATGAAAAGTGCCATCAGAGCATCTGGAATGTTCATGTGTGATCAGTATGATCATGGATCAGTGTTTCTGGTTGTGGAGCCTTATAGCCTGAGAGTTTTCAAGCTAATCATGGTATGTAATTCATTACAGTTTTAGCTCAAGGAGACAGATGAAGTAAAAGTGATGGTTTTATACTGATGGTAGCCTATGTAGCGTAGCTAACATGTTATTGAGTTGAGTGCTTTCTATTTTATACAGACTTTGCTACAAAAACCATGTTTCTGTATAAGTAAAGCGTTTTTACATAACTCTAATTATGTAAAAAGTGCTCTTTAATATATATTCAGATGATTGACATTTGGACGAGTAGAATGAGTGAGAGTGGGTTCCCGAAACTTAATGTCAAACGAAGAAGAGCAAGCACATTGCCAGATGCTCTCACCCAGGAACAATGTCCAGTAAAGTCAGTATACTTAACAACAGTAAAGTCAGTATACTTAACAACAGTAAAGTCAGTATGCTTAACAACAGTAAAGTCAGTGTACTTAACAACAGTAAAGTCAGTATGGTTAACAACAGTAAAGTCGGTGTGCTTAACAACAGTAAAGTCAGTGTGCTTAACAACAGTGAAGTCAGTATACTTAACAACAGTAAAGTCAGTATACTTAACAACAGTAAAGTCAGTGTGCTTAACAACAGTAAATTCAGTGTGCTTAACAACAGTGAAGTCAGTATACTTAACAACAGTAAAGTCAGTGTGCTTAACAACAGTAAAGTCAGTGTGCTTAACAACAGTGAAGTCAGTGTGCTTAACAACAGTAAAGTCAGTGTGCTTAACAACAGTAAATTCAGTGTGCTTAACAACAGTAAAGTCAGTGTGCTTAACAACAGTGAAGTCAGTGTGCTTAACAACAGTGAAGTCAGTGTGCTTAACAACAGTAAATTCAGTGTGCTTAACAACAGTAAAGTCAGTGTGCTTAACAACAGTAAATTCAGTGTGCTTAACAACAGTAAAGTCAGTGTGCTTAACAACAGTAAATTCAGTGTGCTTAACAACAGTAAAGTCAGTGTGCTTAACAACAGTGAAGTCAGTGTGCTTAACAACAGTAAAGTCAGTGTGCTTAACAACAGTGAAGTCAGTATACTTAACAACAGTAAAGTCAGTATACTTAACAACAGTAAAGTCAGTGTGCTTAACAACAGTGAAGTCAGTATGGTTAACAACAGTAAAGTCAGTGTGCTTAACAACAGTGAAGTCAGTGTGCTTAACAACAGTAAAGTCAGTGTGCTTAACAACAGTGAAGTCAGTGTGCTTAACAACAGTAAAGTCAGTGTGCTTAACAACAGTAAAGTCAGTATGCTTAACAACAGTGAAGTCAGTGTGCTTAACAACAGTGAAGTCAGTGTGGTTAACAACAGTAAAGTCAGTGTGCTTAAAAACAGTAAAGTCAGTATGCTTAACAACAGTGAAGTCAGTATGGTTAACAACAGTAAAGTCAGTGTGCTTAACCCAGGTAGACAGTGAGGCGGAGAAGGATGAGACAATCCGTGATGGAAAAGCAATAGATAGAGACCAGGCCAGTTAGATAGAGGTTCTTTGGGCCAAGAAGGTAGGAGCAAACATCAATAACGAATGATTGGGCTTAGGGAGTCTGCGATCTTACAACTGCAAACTAAAGGTTGCACTACACAATGAGATTTGTTACAAATAAATTTGTTGCTTAAATAACACTTAAAAGTACTAGTCACAGACACATGATTTAACATGACTTAGACTTAACATGCTTCCATCTTGGACTGGATTAAGAAATGGAGGCTGAGATATATCATTTTAGTTTACATATTATTTTTGGGCATGCAATTCTAGCAGGATAATGAACAAGTTACTGTTTTCAACTAATTCTGCTCCTGGTCATTCAGGATCCTTGTCAACATGGATGACAACATCATAGAACATTACTCTAACGAAGACACCTTCATCCTGAGCATTGAGAGCTACGCTGAAGCCTACAAGGTCACGCTCACTGAGATCTGAGGTATGAGGGACAGGCTTTGGACACACCATATAATGCGCTTCCTGCCTCACAGTCAGACCCTTGGTGATTTGGGGCCAAATGTCAGTTTAGCCTCGTAATGCCATTGGGTGACTGAAGCTAAACGCTAGGAAATGGACCTTACATTGACTTTACCACTACAACCTCTGTTGACCCTACCTCATCTACATCCAGTAGATGAATCAGACCTCCGAAACGTCCATCTAACACCAGTAAGAGGAAAGGTTGTATGTCTCCACCTGCATCTTCTTTTGCTGCAGAAAGGATCCAATCAAATCACTGTATTTAGCAACTTCCTGTGAGTGGTCACTGTCCATGACAGGACTAAAATATGTGAAACATCTCAAATGCATGTGAAATATAAAATGCTTTAAAGATAAAATAGTATAAAATAATATCCTTAATCAGATTATTGTTTGGTATTAAAATTATTAAAATAAAATTAAAATACATTATCTGGCAATTTTCTTTATATTTCACATGCATCCAAAAATAATATTTAAAGTGTGATACATTTGGATATTTCCCAAATCGGTGGCCTGTTACCAGATACCCTGCTACCTGATTCTAAAGCCATGTTTATATCTGTCTCTAACCTATCTTTTGTCCATGGTCTTGACCTGATATGTTTTGACTTATGAACTTCATCAGGGATCCAATGAAGGGACCATTGAGAAAACACAGAATGGGTTACCTCAGTGGTCCCTGAGTCATCCTGAGGATCCTGGATGGAATGTGGCAGTGTATTTATAAGGATGTGGTGGATGACACCACTCAGCCTCTACTGGAAAAAACTACTTTGTTGCTGTTGTATCTTAAACATGTACAGTTTTGCAAGGTCTTGTTAGATTGCCATGGCTAGCCATTGTATTTGTATTATCCTGTATTGTACTGTTGTATATAAAGCATTGTCCAGGCAGGCAGTTGTATAATAATGAACCATGTGTCAAATGGATCCTGAAATCTAATTGGTTTCTGCTAACATTTCTGTCCTCGTCATCCCAAATTTATTTAGTCTCATGAGCCCTGTTCATACCTGGTTTTAACATACATCTTTGTCCTGATCACATCCACATTGTGTCATAGATGATTAACTGTAATGTAGCCATGCACTGTCTACTGAGACCCAAATATAACAGAACATTTTTATTATGATCTTAGAAGTAAACAGACAAGATTAGGCCAAAATCTGGCTCAATTACATGCTACAAAGATTTTTTAATCAGGATGAAGGACACAAGGACTTTTTGTTCTGCCAAGGAATGGCAAGGAGTGGAATGTTAGTAACAACATACTGGATTTCAGGCTATGTTAAATGGTCTTTTGGTTTCAACTGTACTGGGGACTGTTGTCATGACCTCCCCTGTATAGAGACAGAGGGTCAGCTGTGTGATGTTCAGTACTCATGTTATTTATTGGTAGCTATTTCTCAGCGATTAGTGACGTTTCTCAAGGGAACACCTCTTTAAAGTACTTATTACTGCATTAATGCTTATTATTATTTGTACTCTGAAATTGTCCAGTTTCAAATTTAAATTTGTGGTTTTATAACAGCTACAATATGCAAAATGTGATTTTATGTTAGTGGTGCCTTCTGAAAGGCTGTCAGCCAGGAAGCCAGTTCCTCCAGGGTGATACTGGCCTCTGGTTGGTGGAGGCCAGTTCCTCCAGGGTGATACTGGCCTCTGGTTGGTGGAGGCCAGTTCCTCCAGGGTGATACTGGCCTCTGGTTGGGGGAGGCCAGTTCCTCCAGGGTGATACCGGCCTCTGGTTGGTGGAGGCCAGTTCCTCCAGGGTGATACCGGCCTCTGGTTGGTGGAGGCCAGTTCCTCCAGGGTGATACCGGCCTCTGGTTGGTGGAGGCCTGTTCCTCCAGGGTGATACCGGCCTCTGGTTGGTGGAGGCCTGTTCCTCCAGGGTGATGCCGGCCTCTGGTTGGTGGAGGCCAGTTCCTCATGGGTGATACTGGCTTCTGGTTGGTTGTTCCAGAACCAAACCCTCATTGTGTACATAGGAACAGTATGTTGGTGACTGAATAAACATGTGAAGAAATTGCATCTTTGTAATTTTTTTGTGTTTCAGCCTGATTGGGTGCCATGTTAGGGGAGGCTACTTCATAGTAAATTCAGAATATTGCCTGCGCACAATATTTTATATATTTTTATTTTCTCCATAAAATAATCTAAAAATACAGACTTTCTGTATTTAAACACTATTCTGACACATAATCCAACAAAGTAAACATACAAAATCCACAAAATGATACAATGACAAATATTTTCTTTGACAAATTAAGTATAGTATACACTGATAAAATACTATTGTTGACCTCTTTGTATATATTTATATTTGGCACTTGACCACATGATGATGCTATGTAAAATATGTAGCGCTGTATTCGAAAAAATAAGCCAAACATGCCAAAAATGAAATATTTATACAATGCTGAAATTATCCTCCTGTCTCGTACCAATGAATATTTAATAGAAACACTTGTTCTGATGTGATTAAGATGAAGCCTTGGTTCAGTGGATTATTTCTCCCATCGGACCTGAAGACCCTGCAGAGCAGAAAACCTGGACCAGAACCTTCCGTCTCTCTCTGTGCTTATCAGAGGTTTTCAGGGGTACACTGCAGGTCCCTATTGTCTGTACGCATTTCAGCAGGTACACTGATTGCTTCACATGTCAATATAATAAAAAACAAACAAGATGAAATGCAACACAATGTCCCAGAATGTAGGATGGACTCACACTGGAGTACCAGGAACAAAGCCAGTCACATACTTTACATCAGAGATGAGGACAGATACCTGTTTCTATGAGTGAACTGTTGCTTTGTGAGTCTATTTAAATGGTAGAGATAATGCATAGGGGAATGTAGGGTCCTCTACTTTGCTTCTGTACCATCCTAGGATTACAATTATTAAACTGCAGACATTATCCTTCTAATTGAAATAATTTAAATGCCACCATTTTACCACCAGGTATAATATGTATTATATCCAGCGATCGCTTTTTGCCCAGTCACTAATGAAAATCACCAGCATGAAGAGGACCACTGTAAGGTGTGTGTAAAGTATGATGCATTTTGGTGGTAATATCCTGATTTTAACCAGATCTCACCCTGGAAATTATCGTTAGGTGTTCTACCAGCTGAATTATCCAAACTGTCTTCAAAGGGGTGCTAAACAGCCATGTCCTTCTTAAAGTAACATCCTGTAGAGCATCTTCTCACACCTCTCCTTCCAGACTCCCAGCCGCTCCTTGTATTTAAAACATCTGCGGGTCCCAGAGGAGATTTCTAAAAACCACTGACGTAGTTCATTGTGTTCCCGGGACAACAGCCCACTGTCAGACACTGGCTTGTCTTCTCATCCACTTTGGATGTGGAGGTGTAATGAAAAGTCTCTGATGTGATTTCAATTGTTTGTCCTCTGGAATAAGTACCTGAGTCTGATCAGGTGGTGTTGGGGAAGCAGTGTCTTTACTGGGTCTAAATGTACCTGGGCCGGATCTCGCTGTGTGTGAATGAATGTAAATGTATACAGATTCATGAACATACAGTGTTAATGGCGGAGGTTTGTATTATATGGGGGGTGGGGGGGGGGGGGGTAAGAGTCAATGGATCCCAGGATTTTCACACTTTTCCAGGAGAGTGTGCATTTGATGTAGAGACACACAAGTTATAGGTCCATGGTTTCTGCTTGGGTCCATGGCCTTGGCTTGGGTCCATGGTTGTCTGGTCCATATGGATCATGTGGACAGGTTTTCACTACTGGTTGAATGGAATAGTTTTGAAATGAATAAATAACAGTATTGAAGACTGAGCCCTCTACTGGCCAGCGCTGCTGGGGTCACACTGAAGCAGGCGCACAATGGAAGGATCGTTCTTTGCTCCCTCAACAAATTCTTCTAGAGACAGTTTACCTGAAGAACAGAACAGATGGTGTGAAGGAAACAACAGACTGTGTGAAGGAACCTGAAAGTAGGACTGTACTGAAGTCAGTAAGTGAATACCAAGCTAGGTCCTCACCATCACGATTTGTGTCCATTTGTCTGAAGATCTTGTCTGTGCGTTTCTCAGGTGTTGACTCATCCTCTGGCATCTTCATCACGGAGGAAACCATCTTGTAGATCGCCTAGAGACAGAGAAACATCATCATCCTTTATGAGGAAGAGGTTCTAATAGAAACGTAGGGGCGGGTGAGAACTGAGCTGCCCAGAATACGGTCTTGTTATCAGCATTCTGGTTGGAAGAAATGCAGACTTAAATTGCAGCAAAACCCTCTGATTTCAATAGAACTGATTTAAATAGAACTGCTGTAAATCCTCTCATTTAAATAGAACTGCTATAAATCCTCTCATTTAAATAGAACTGATATAAATAGAACTGTAAACCCTATTATTTAAATAGAACATATATAAATAGAACTGCTGTAAACCCTATGATTGTAATAGACCGGCTTTAAACCCTCTGATCTCAACAGTTGATTTGTCTAAAATAAGGTAGTCTTGTGTGCTCCACACTTCACTCCACATTAAACTGTCTGCTAAATCAGTACAATTTAAAACATCATAAATCTAGTCAGCAACGCGTGTAACTAGTCAGCAGCGCGTGTAACTAGTCAGCAACGCGTGTAACTAGTCAGCAAGGTGCGGATTGACAGATGTATCAGAATATGAAATAACTGACAGATTGGCTGCCAGGTTCCAAGATGATTCAAAGCCACGTCACTGAGCTCTGACCGAATTAAAAACACAACACGGCAGATGATCACCCAGTTGGAGATAGGGATTATGCTCAGGGTCAAACACCCAACTTAATACAGCAGCCCTGTGATGTAAGACGCACGTT
The DNA here is from genome assembly GCF_011004845.1 of Esox lucius. Taxonomy (NCBI): domain Eukaryota; kingdom Metazoa; phylum Chordata; class Actinopteri; order Esociformes; family Esocidae; genus Esox; species Esox lucius. Next base: position 359,982 of record NC_047578.1, on the reverse strand, counting down.
TAACGGATTCAGCCCACACCACCACCCTGTCACACAAATAGCCTCCAGTTAGCTAAAGGAAACTGAGACAGCCATTATGGTGTTTAGCAGCTAAAGAAAACTGGGACCAGGCAGCCATTATGGAGTTTAGCAGCTAAAGGAAACTGGGACCAGGCAGCCATTATGGAGTTTAGCAGCTAAAGGAAACTGGGACCAGGCAGCCATTATGGTGTTTAGCGGCTAAATAATACTGGGACCAGGCAGCCATTATGGAGTTTAGCAGCTAGAGAAAACTGGGACCAGGCGCTCTTGACCACTTGGCTACCCTGCCGCTCCATTTAGAGACAAACAAATACAGAAAAATGACAGACAGACGTACCTGGACAATCTCCAGCATCTCGGCTTTGCTGATGTATCCGTTTCCGTCCAGGTCATACATGCTGAAAGCCCACTTCAGCTTCTGGTCCAGATGGCCTCGTGACGTCACACTCAGAGCAATGATGAACTCCCTGAAGTCTATCGTCCCGTCCCCATTGGCGTCAAAGGTGCGGAAGACGTGCTCAGCAAATTTTGAGGCATCTCCGTAGGGAAAGAAGTTGCCGTAGATCTTCTTGAACTCCTCCATGGAGAGGGCACCACTGGGACAGTCCCTCAGAAACCCCTTATACCACTCCTGGATCTCGGCTTCAGTGAAGTCGGTGCTTTCCAGCAGATCCTGCATCACCTCTGGACGGAGTTTGCTGTTCTGTTTCCCCATTTTAGATGTTAGGGTGGCTTGAGCTGTATAGACAGAAAAACAGAGAGAGAGTGGGAATGACTGAGCTTCTTCAATCGGTCACCAAGTAGTTGACAGACACGAGATACAGAGGCACACAGATGGAAGTAGAGAGATAGAGAGATAGAGGTAGAGAGAGGTAGAGAGGTGGAGAGATAGAGGTAGATAGAGGTAGATAGAGGTAGATAGAGGTAGAGAGGGATGGAGAGGTAGAGAGGGATGGAGAGGTACAGAAGTAGAGTAAGAGTATAGAGTCAGCCAGCCAGCCAGTCATTCATTCAGCCAGCCAGCAAGTTATTCATTCAGCCAGCCAACTAGTCATTCATTCAGCCAGCCATCCATTCATTCAGCCAGCCAGCCATTCATTCAGCCAGCCAGCCATTCATTCAGCCAGCCATTCATTCAGCCAGCCAGCCAGCCAGCTAGCCAGCCAGCCAGCCGCTCATTCAGCCAGCCAGTAATTCAGCCAGCCAGCCAGTCATTCATTCAGCAGGTCAACTAGTCAGATAATCAGTCAGACACACAACTGACAAGTCATTCTCTATAATACAGTGTTGCAAAATTAATCAGGCAAGACCACCAAAGGTTTCTGGCCTGAGTTAATCATCAGAAACCTTTTCACTAACAATCAGATCCATATAATCCAATGACTATCATTGAGAATCCTTTTCACTAACAATCAGATCCATATAATCCAATGACTATCATTGAGAATCCTTTGCACTAACAATCTGATCCATATAATCCAATGACTATCATTAAGAATCCTTTGCACTAACTGATCCATATAATCCAATAACTATCATTAAGAATCCTTTGCACTAACAATCTAATCCATAAAATCCAATGACTATCATTAAGAATCCTTTGCACTAACAATCTGATCCATATAATCCAATGACTATCATTAAGAATCCTTTGCACTAACAATCTGATCCATATAATCCAATAACTATCATTAAGAATCCTTTGCACTAACAATCTAATCCATAAAATCCAATGACTATCATTAAGAATCCTTTGCACTAACAATCTGATCCATATAATCCAATGACTATCATTAAGAATCCTTTGCACTAACAATCTGATCCATATAATCCAATTACTATCATTAAGAATCCTTTGCACTAACAATCTAATCCATAAAATCCAATGACTATCATTAAAAATCCTTTGCACTAACAATCATTAAGAAATCCTTTGCACTAACAATCTGATCCATATAATCCAAAGACTATCATTAAGAAATCCTTTGCACTAACAATCTGATCCATATAATCCAATGACTATCATTTAAGAAAGCCTTTGCAATAGCAGTCTGATCAATATAATCCAATGGCTATTAATCAGAACTATTGCACTAACTAAATGTCTGTTTCTCTTGTCCCTGTCAGCACTGGCCAGCTGGAATTCTTTTAAAAGAAAATGATTGATGCCCCAAGTGAACTGTGATATAAGTCGATGACATTAAATGTCAGTGTAATGATGATTTAATTGGTTGGCTATCCAGATCTGACAGTCAACCTCACAACTAATTATTTAGGTGAATAATAATCAGATCACAATGTCTGTCAAGTCTGTACAACTGTCTAACAATCTGGGCACAATCAGAATATGGACAAGATCAGGACAAAGGGTGAATGGTAGAACCAGACCATACAGAGCTGGAGAAATACTGACCAATACCCCAACCTACCAACATAGCTGACACACATTTACGTACCTATCTAAATGGAGACACCAAATGATTGCCCTTAAAAAAAATGACTAGGCCTACCTCTGCTCTGAAGCTTATCCTAACCTAAACGTTAAAAACCTCAACCCTAACCATAACCTCAATAACATAACTTTTATACTTTATGCATAAACTACTAAACATAACGCAAAACTTAAGTCTGTAATGCCAAAATGTAACCTTAACTATAACTTTAACCTCAATAACCTAACATTAGTCCAGTGTTTCCGATTAGACCACAGTTTGGGGTAATTTTACTCCCTGATGTATAGTTAAGTCAGAAACACACACACAGAGGTATTCTGTAGCAGAACATTTCCCGTGGCGACCACAGATAGTCCTTTGTACATACTGCACGCTGCTGAATCAGATGTTTCAGCAACACTTCCTGCTCACTGCAGCCAGGCTCCTCTCAGTTTCCTGTTTCCTGAGTACATGGATCAATCAGATAAAATACTCTATTTCGCTTTTCTCTTCTCCAGTAGACCGTCAAGTCTCTAAACCCCCCCCCCAGTAGACCGTCAAGTCTCTAAACCCCCCCCCAGTAGACCGTCAAGTCTCTAAACCCCCCCCCAGTAGACCGTCAAGTCTCTAAACCCCCCCCCCAGTAGACCGTCAAGTCTCTAAAACCCCCCCCCCCAGTAGACCGTCAAGTCTCTAAACCCCCCCCCCAGTAGACCGTCAAGTCTCTAAACCCCCCCCCCAGTAGACCGTCATGTCTCTAAAACCCCCCCCCCCAGTAGACCGTCAAGTCTCTAACCCCCCCAGTAGACCGTCATGTCTCTAAACCCCCCCCCAGTAGACCGTCATGTCTCTAAACCCCCCCCCCAGTAGACCGTCATGTCTCTAAACCCCCCCCCAGTAGACCGTCATGTCTCTAAACCCCCCCCCCCCCAGTAGACCGTCATGTCTCTAAACCCCCCCCCCCAGTAGACCGTCATGTCTCTAAACCCCCCCCCCCAGTAGACCGTCATGTCTCTAAACCCCCCCCCCCAGTAGACCGTCATGTCTCTAAACCCCCCCCAGTAGACCGTCAAGTCTCTAAACCCCCCCCCCCAGTAGACCGTCAAGTCTCTAAACCCCCCCCCCAGTAGACCGTCAAGTCTCTAAACCCCCCCCAGTAGACCGTCAGGTCTCTAAACCCCCCCCAGTAGACCGTCAGGTCTCTAAACCCCCCCCCCCAGTAGACCGTCAAGTCTCTAAACCCCCCCCCCAGTAGACCGTCAAGTCTCTAAACCCCCCCCCCAGTAGACCGTCAAGTCTCTAAACCCCCCCCCCAGTAGACCGTCAAGTCTCTAAACCCCCCCCCCAGTAGACCGTCATGTCTCTAAAACCCCCCCCCCAGTAGACCGTCAAGTCTCTAACCCCCCCCCCAGTAGACCGTCATGTCTCTAAACCCCCCCCCCCAGTAGACCGTCATGTCTCTAAACCCCCCCCCCAGTAGACCGTCATGTCTCTAAACCCCCCCCCCAGTAGACCGTCATGTCTCTAAACCCCCCCCCCCCAGTAGACCGTCATGTCTCTAAACCCCCCCCCCCCAGTAGACCGTCATGTCTCTAAACCCCCCCCCAGTAGACCGTCATGTCTCTAAACCCCCCCCCCCAGTAGACCGTCATGTCTCTAAACCCCCCCCCAGTAGACCGTCATGTCTCTAAACCCCCCCCCCAGTAGACCGTCATGTCTCTAAACCCCCCCCCAGTAGACCGTCAAGTCTCTAAACCCCCCCCCAGTAGACCGTCATGTCTCTAAACCCCCCCCCAGTAGACCGTCAAGTCTCTAAACCCCCCCCAGTAGACCGTCAAGTCTCTAAACCCCCCCAGTAGACCGTCAAGTCTCCACCCCGCTGGATGTTCGCAAGTGTGTTGACAACTGTGTCGTAAATGTTTAAAGCTTCTGTGCAGTGCGAACTCTTATTGCTGGGTTTTTCCTCAATTGACCCTCACAATCCTACGTGGTTCTTCTTCAAAATGTGTAAATTCAAACGCTATGTTCTATGTAGTGTTATATTCTCCATCTCATTATGTAAATATACCCTCAGTCTTTGATGTTATCATAGTCTGTTATAACATGAGTATGTGGGGGTAATCTGTTATAAAATGAGTATGTGTGTTATAACAGGTTATTTCCAGTTGGGGCAGCCCTAGAATATCTCTGGATCAATGGGACCCATAAAGACCTCAATATATAACTATCAATGCTCATCCTAGATCTAATATTGCAGGGCCCCTCACTCTCTGAGCCTTGAGTCACCCAGTCTGGTTATGTCAAGGTGAACAGAGGAGCAATTCATCCAGTCATCTTCCTTTTGTCTGACAGAAGGACAGAGGGACAGGCAGAAAGACAGAGAGATAGAAAAAGCAAAAGAGACAAAGTTTGTGACTAACAGAAACACATGAAAAAATTTATAATATACAGACTCAGTAAGCTCTGGGTTCTAAGCTGTCAATTGGTGCTGTGAAATCTCTCTGGTCCTCATCCTTGATTCCCCAGGAGGCTAAGGACTTAGGATATTTATAAAGATAACTAGGCAGGTATAGGGATAGGTCAGTCAATTAGTCACTTGATGATGTCACCAAATGTTGGATAACAGAAAGGGCCAAGCCTCTAGAGGTGGACAACATCAGACCAAGTTACAGCCAGTTTCCACTTCTACTGAACATGCTGAAGAGACCATGAGAAAACACAAGAAGCCACAGAAGAAAAGATGGAGGAGATTATTGAACCCAAAAAGCACCACCAAGCTCCAGCAGGCTCTATTGGGTACTTCCTGCGGTTTTATTTATTCTTACATTCCTCCTACATGGAAAGCATCACACAGTACAAACACTAGAGGCATCATGCCATTTTTGTTCCTCTTGTATGTTATTCTGCTAAAGCTTTAAAGGTTTGTTAAGGAGCCCCTTAGTGGTCATGGTGGAAACAAAACATGATAAAATAAAAAAAATAAACATCTGCCAAATCTGTTCCCTCAATTTATTTTTCCATTAGTTCAATATTTTTCATTCATTCCCTCAACTTTCTATTCCCCTGGGTCTCCCCTGCACATTCCAACCTTTTGCTTGTCATGAATTGTACAGAAGTAATAGAATTCGGTTATAATCTTGGCTTAAAATACAAAGATATTCTTTGGGTTTTGGGTGTTAATCACCAGACAGTTTTCAGCTTAAAAACGCTGAAATGTTTCCTGCGACAGCAAGGCCTTCGCCTTCGTAATAACAAAGAAAACTTGTCAGACGATGTACAACTTATTGGGAGGAATTCTGATTCTCGGAATTCTGTTTCAGGATGGCCCTCTTGAAGTAATATATCAATGTCAACAGTAAGCGTATCATCAAGCAAAGCATTGTCCTCTAGAAAAGCATATTCCACTTGAATTATTTAATGTATTGATAATGATGCCCCTGGTACTTCATCACGTAAACCTTCCTCTTCATCCACTGATTGAAGGTAGTGGTTAGTTTGAAGAATAATGGGATTGTCCACTGTGCCAATTTCTTCGCAGCTTGAGCTAATTGCCACTGTGCTGATTTCCTCAGATTCCATTTTTTCATCGTCAGGATGGATAAAAAAGTTCAGGGAATGGCTAAAAAATTTGAGGGAACGGATTTGACAGATTTTTTTTCCCTGTACCATATTTTATCATGTTCGGTTTTTTTTCTTACCCCCTGGGTGTCAGGATTAGATTTTCTTATAGAAGTCCTTAACACAATCATTAGCATATTTTCACCTCCGTAACATCACCCAACTACGACCCTCACTTTCCATACTCTGTCAATGAAACTGTCATCCATGCCTTTGTCACTTCTCAGCTAGACTACTGCAACACTCTTCTGTCCGGTATCCCCAACAAACTCATTAACCGACTATAACTGGTCCAGAACTCAGCAGACAGAATTCTCACTGGCACCAACTCAATAGAGAATATCACACCAATCCTCATCGAACTACACTGACTATCTGTTCAACACTGAACTGCAAACTACTCCTCCTGACATACAAAGCCCCTCCACAGCCTCAGACCCTCTCCTGATCTATGCCCCCCCGCTCCCTCCACTCCTCCTCTACCGGTCTCCTGGTCACACACCAATTCTGTCTCTCCTCATTGGCTGCCTGGTCCTTCAGCTGCTGGGCACTCAGACTGGAACTCACTCCCCCACACAAACGCCATGCAGACACAATCAACACATTCAAAAACTCTCAAAACCTACCTCTTTCAGGTTGCATATAATCGCTAGTTATTGACTCTTCCTCAGTCCCGACACAATCATTATTTTAACCACTACACCCCAGACCTACATTCCAATAATTCAGTGTTCAAATTCGTCAAGGTGATTTTCTTCCCAAACCAAAACCCAAACCATATCCACATTACTGTGATGCTAACCTAAACTTTGTTTTCTAACCTTTACCCTAACCCATACCTTCACACTTTCTAACATTTACTCTAACCTTAATCCCAGTACTGTAATGCCTAATCAACCCTAAACTAACCTTTATTGAGTTCTACCTCAACCCGAACTCAAAGTACTGTGATATCTTACTAATTAAATTTAAGGTGAGAATAAGGTATGACACATTTTAGCTTTGTTCCTAACATATGATACATATGATAATTCTTAACATAATAAACATTTTGGTAGCGCATTGTAATGTTCCCTAACGTAATGTAACATATAATGTAAATTTGGCTTTCATAGATTTACATACATGTTGTGTATTTTCCTGAGACTAGGTTGATAGATTAGCATGTTTTCTAAGTGATGTATTTGTTCGATCAGCTGTGTAATCAGCAGAAGCCTATAGGAGTTTTGGCAGGAGGCAGCTGCTTCCTGAAAACGAATGTTGACATCAAAGCTAGCTTTTAGTGATACATATTTAGTTCCAAGGTGTTACACTGCTATATTATTGTGTTGCGGGATATGAGGAATGCACTTCTAACTTTTCTCAGTCTCCTCCAGTTTAAAATTTTAGGAGATGAGGACCTGGTCCACACCTGCGGAGTACCTGGTTTGGGGGGCCCGTTGCTATCCCTGTCCTTGTCCACCTGGTCATACTTTTGACCTAGTCTAGAATCAAATAGACACTGGATTTAGCCCAGATAAATGTATTTATTATTGTAATTGGAGTCTTAATATCTCACCCGGCACAGCCAGAAGAGGAATGGTCACCCCTCTGAGCCTGGGTCCTCTCTAGGTTTCTTCCTAAAATTCGGCCTTCTTAGAGAGTTTTTCCTAGCCACTGAAATTCAGCACTACTGTTGTTTGCTCCTTGGGGTTTAAGGCCGGGTGTCTCTGTAAAGCACTTTGTGACAACTGCTTTATAAATACATTTTATTGATTGATTGAGTTGCAGTGCTTAGCAGCAGCCATATTCCCTTTAGTTTAGTATGAAGAAACACTGACTGGCTCAGCTACGTTAGCTAGCATTGTGGTGGCCTCCAGCAACCCGAAATGTTTGGTTAACTGCAAAGGTCGACGACTGGATGACTGGATGAATTTCCTCTTTGAATATTGAAGTGTATCACAAGGTCTAACCCCTGATGCACACTTCTATTCATATTTTCTTTACTCTGTTTTTCTCCCCAATTTTATGATGCCTCTTTTGTGATTAAGTCCTTGCTTTATCTCGGCAACCGCTAGCAAATTGTGGTCAGCCAATGTCAAAATATGCATCTCCCAAAGCACATCTGATGCTGTTCTGGTTCTAAATTCTGATTGACCAGAAGAAGCTTCTAAAAGTATTAAAAACACTAAAAACTGTTTCCAGAGCTCTTTGGAGACACTTGAGACCCTCCAGAACCAGTCAAGAGAACATGTTTTAAGATTTCTAGATCTTCAATTTATGACCAAGGTAAGGTAGTATGGGAGTTTCTGACAAACCTCTTTATATACACAAGGTATACCTGTGCTGTTTCTGGTAGTCTGGGAATCCCGATCAACAGAAACATACTTCATACATTGATAAGAACATTGGTTGTCACCAGTGATAAAACGTCTTGCAGAATAATACGCACAATCTAGAGGCTTCAGTACTGTCACAGCCGCAGGTATATATACAATATTACCACACTGTGTTACTATTACAGCCACAGGTATATAGACAATATTACCACACTGTGTTACTATTACAGCCACAGGTATATAGACAATATTACCACACTGTGTTACTATTACAGCCGCAGGTATATAGACAATATTACCACACTGTGTTACTATTACAGCCGCAGGTATATAGACAATAATACCACACTGTGTTACCGTTACAGCCGCAGGTATATAGACAATAATACCAAACTGTGTTACCGTTACAGCCGCAGGTATATAGACAATAATACCAAACTGTAACACCGGTCAATCGTTTTCTACTTCTTAAGAGACAAGACTTGCTCTTATTTAAATCCTTATTTACTGCACAAAGCCCTCTATGTCTTTTAAATGGTAAATCCTAACTAATCAAATACTGAGATATTTGTAAACCTGAACAATTATAGAACTATCAAATGCATGAAAGTGGAATTATCTAAAACATTCTTACAATAATGAAAAAGCAATTTCATAGTTGCATAGCTTCTTAAAGAGCTGTAAAGTCAGACTGAAGCCTTGACACAGCAAGATCAGCATTCTGGACAATAGCTTAAATATCATTTAAATATGCATATCACATTGAACAATGTAATTTGTGTATATTTTGGAAAAAAATGCAGGTCCAAATATCAACCCTCAAATAATACATGCAGAGCTGAATGACAATGAGGCCTAAACCCAGTCATAATCAAAATGAGACAGAAATGTCTCCTGAATATGTACAGACCCAGCCTGGCTGTGGAAAACGGCAAAGGCAGGAGGAAACTTGAGGTGGATGAAGAGAGTGAATGTGGATTTTTGTTTTAAATGAATACACACATTGGCCAATAGTGTCACATGTAACCATTTACCCTCAACGCTACAGGGTCTCATTTCCCACCAACAACGCATCTCTTTGTCTATTTCTCTATAATCAATTACATGGGATTCACTTGCTTGGGAAGCATTTGTTTACTTGCTACACTATAAAGTCTCTTTTCACTGTGACTGCCTGACTAAAACATGTCTTTCCACTGTGACTGCCTGACTAAAACATGTCTTTCCACTGTGACTGCCTGACTAAAACATGTCTTTCCACTGTGACTGCCTGACTAAAACATGTCTTTCCACTGTGACTGCCTGACTAAAACATGTCTTTCCACTGTGACTGCCTGACTAAAACATGTCTTTCCACTGTGACTGCCTGACTAAAACATGTCTTTCCACTGTGACTGCCTGACTAAAACATGTCTTTCCACTGTGACTGCCTGACTAAAACATGTCTTTCCACTGTGACTGCCTGACTAAAACATGTCTTTCCACTGTGACTGCCTGACTAAAAAATTTCTTTCCACTATGACTGCCTGAATAACCACCAGACGCATGCTAGAGGCTTTTAACTAGGCTTCCGTTTGTGAATATCCGCACAAGAAAAATAAAATAAAAGCTTTCACCAAATCTCCATTGGTTAGGCCCAGATGTTCTTTGGTTAAAAAAGTACATTGTTTTTAAGTCAACAGCATTTGCAGAATGAAAGGAACCATAAGGGAAAGAACAGAGATTATCAGATTATCAGGCAGTAAGCAGCCACCTCTGACCTCTGAGGACAGCGATCAACCATGTGACACGTGGCACCAAAGGGGACAGTTCACCAGTCAGACATCCTGGGGGCTTGGGGGGGTCTATGTTGGTGAACAGAGCCCCAAACCAGCTGGCTTAGAATGTATGTAGATGAGGGCTTCCTGAAGGAAGGTTTGAGAACCACATGTGGGTGTGAAATGTAACAGAGTATAAGTATAATTCAGCTCTGCATGCATTATTTAGGGTTTTGTATTGTACTCAGCATAGTCTCTGAATTGGGTGTTTGCCCCATCTTGTAAACACTTGGTTGGTGAACACAGACCTTACAGTCATAGAGGACAATGAGTTTGATGGCATATTACTTATTCTTTCGTATTACTTTCTCTCTCTGCCTCTCTCTCACTCCATCTGTTTCTCCCACTCTCTCTCTCTCTCTCTCTCTCTCACTCTGTTCCCTCCCCTGTCTTTCTCACTCTTTCTACACTTTCTCTCTCTCCCCCTTTCAGTTAGGAACTTTACATCTGAACCAACTACACCAGTGCTAACAGTGAGGGAAAGAGACAAAACTGATTTTTCTTCATTATTGAATTTTTTTATCCAAACCACAATCTCAACCATCAATCAGACTTCTAAAATTAGCATGTTCTATAGGCCTGCCAATCCTCTGTCCCAGAACAACCTCTGGGCCAGTCTCAATCTGGTACCTTTCTTTATTTCTGGGAACTTGAGTCAACTCACTGCAACATACCAAAACAAAACACAGACCGACTCCCTTCTACAGGAAAATACACTACAATGTCCCGGTTCTGTCCTCAACAAGGTCCCTGTTCGGTCTTCTACAAGGTCCCTGTTCGGTCTTCTACAAGGTCCCTGTTCGGTCCTCTACAAGGTCCCTGTTCGGTCCTCTACAAGGTCCCTGATCGGTCTTCTACAAGGTCACTGTTTGGTCTTCTACAAGGTCACTGTTCGGTCCTCTACAAGGTCCCTGTTCAGTCCTCTACAAGGTCCCTGTTCAGTCCTCTACAAGGTCCCTGTTCAGTCCTCTACAAGGTCCCTGTTTGGTCTTCTACAAGGTCCCTGTTCAGTCTTCTACAATCTCCCGGTTCAGTTTAATATCTAATACATCCTGGTTCGGTTTAATATTGAATATCTTTCCCATTTAATACCTGAGACAACAGGTGTTAATACCTCAAAAAACTGATATTAATACATAAGAAAGCTCTGGTTTAAGGTATGTTTTAATATACTCATGGATCCATGAAAGGAGGATAATCCCTGAATACATTTTATCTTGCTGAAATTAATAGAATAATAAACACTTAAATAAAACCAGTTGTCCCTGATGACAGGGGGGTATATGGGACATTGTCTCAGTGTTGAGGACTGACCCCCATTTGTCCCTGATGACAGGGGGGTTCAGGGGACAGTGTCCCAGTGTAGAGGGCTGTCCTCCTCCAGTTGTCCCTGATGACAGGGGGGTTCAGGGGACAGTGTCCCAGTGTAGAGGGCTGTCCTCCTCCAGTTGTCCCTGATGACAGGGGGGTTCAGGGGACAGTGTCCCAGTGTAGAGGGCTGTCCTCCTCCAGTTGTCCCTGATGACAGGGGGGTCAGGGGACAGTGTCCCAGTGCAGAAGGCTGTCCTCCTCCAGTTGTCCCTGATGACAGTGGGGTTCAGGGGAACACAGACAATAATAAAGGACAGCGGGATCCTGATCCTCCAGAAATGCATCAGCGGCATTCCTCTCACCCATTGACACCTATTGATTGTATTAAACATCTATCTGTTGTCTTTTCTCTCACCCCCAACCCCCTTCCCTTATTCAAATACATTGCATGCGACCAAGACAACACCGCCTGCCATACTGAAGCTAGAATCAGCGAGATCTCCTGAGAGTCCCTATCAAGCACCACAAATTCTACCAGCATATTGAAGTGTTTGGATGCCTAGTTAGACAATATACCAAGGGGCTATTACCTACACTCTGCCTGGCCTCCACTCCAGGACTTTGAACCCTGCATGGCCAGCCCACTACAACCCTAAAACTACTTACTGACAATCTTCCAGCTGCAGCTCTTTAATCGGCCATAGACACTATCTCACTGACAAAGAGACATAAAGAAGTGAAAAAATAGAGATAGAGAAAAGGAGAGAGATAATGGAGACGCTTTCTGATTAACACAACATGTGTTATGTTTATTATTTAAAGTGTGTCATTTCCAGCACAGACTTTTGCAGATAATGAATTAACCGAGTAGAATTAATTTACTACTATTAGGTTGTGCGCTTCACTGAGATTCTTAAAACGTATGGATTTACCGAAAGTCACTCTAGAAGCGAGACTTGGCTAAATGACTAAACTGCGAGAGAAACAGGCAGATCGAGAAGAGAGATAAACAGCAGTTTCAAAGTGAAAGCAAAAAGCAGCAATCTGTAAAGGAATATCAATCCGTACGTGGTGAGATTGACTGACTGATAAATGACTTGGAGAAACGGCTGCAGGCGGAACTGAAGTTGTGCTGCTCAACTAGTCTTTACACACAGCATGTTGTTTCTAGCATGCATTTCATATGTACCCATTGGAAAAGAACTGCAGTAAGAGACAGCTAACTGAAACAGAGACTTGCACACAGGAACCCAGTGCTGGGAAATAAAGCAGAATAAATGAACCGGTAACTTACATTATTTGGGGTACTTTTGAAGTCTGTTTACTTTTTTAATAGTCCATGTGTGCTACGAATCAAGCTGAGAGCAGTTGCAGCCGGAAAATAATCACAGCAAAGGGTATCACAGACTGGGAGGGAGAGAGAAAAGCTCGGTCGGGCAGCATCAACTCCTGAGTTCTACAAGATTTCCCAAAACCCGGATTACTCGGTTTAGCCCGGAGGGCAGAACACTAGCCCCGCCTACTAGGACGTAAAACCTTGGGTCACATGGTAAACTACAGGCCAATGGATGTCGCCGTTTCCTTGGCAACAAGAATCCTGCGCTCAGGTGATTTCAATGAGGTTGTCTGTCACACTGGTGACCAATAAGAAAGACAAAGAAAACTTCACGGAGGACTGATTACTTGGTAAACTTACATTTATTGGGAAACAATTTCTTTGTAAAAGTCACATATTGCTTAGTGTCTTTACCCGTAAAGAAAGACCTGTTGAAATCATTAAATGTACTGTAACTGCATATTTTGGACACAGTTACCCAGAAACATTCTGCTGTGTACAGTGCATTGTTACTGCAACCCTTTTTCTATGGGTATTTCATTTAATACTTGAAACAGTTGGCCAACACTGTGCCCGCATGGCAGGCAGCTCAGACCTCAGGGCAGATGTCTGCTCACATTGGAGGACATGTTCAGTTAAACTGATTAGTTGAAGTCAAAAACCATAGGCAGATTAGTAGGGAGTCAGGTTGGATAGCAGGACTGTTTCTTAATGGACTGCTTTTAGAAGCATCTTCTGTCTCTCTGACTCATGCAAATGCCTACAGACATTACCAGACCAAACACTATTTCTAGAAGGTTTATTCCTAATGTTATGCTTTATTACTGTGTTGAATGTGACTTGAATAGTAGTTATATTTTCAGACACTATGGATTTCACTTATTTCACACTATGGTTGCACATATATCAGGACTGTCCTCTCACTGACTGTCCTCACTCTGACTGTCCTCACTGTCCTCACTCTGACTGTCCTCACTCTGACTGTCCTCACTATCCAGACTCTGGATTGATATTTCAGAAAGCAGACCTAAGTCAATTGAAGACTGTTATCATGCTGAAATGTAAGGTCATGGATAACTGTTATCGTTCATAAATGTAAGGCAACTGATGACTGTTATCATGCTGAAATGTAAGGTAATGTATAACTATTATCCTGCTGAAATGTAAGGTAATGTATGACTGTTATCATGCTGAAATATAAGGTAATGGATGACTGTTATTATGCTGAAATGGCAGTTTGTTTGTCATGTGTCCCTGAAAGGACTCCCACACTTCTAGTCAAGCATTCCTGCTGGCTTTATCCGTATCATCCTGTACCTCCCTTGCTCCTACTGGTACTCAGGACAACTCTCCTCTGCCCTCCCCTCCACCTCCTCATCCTTCAGGTCCGGACAACTATCCTTCTCTCCCCTCCACCTCCTCATCATTCACCTCAGGACAACTTTCCTCTCTCCTGCCCTCCCCTCCACCTCCTCATCCTTCAGGTCAGGACAACTCTACATCTCTCCCCTTTGCCTCCTCATGCTCCTGCCTGGCTGTCCCTACACCAACCCTAAACCTTGCACTTCACGTCTACACACAGGCTGCTCAAGTTAGATAACACAGCTTTAGGTTTAGCTAATGATCTATTGCTGTGTGGGAAGGGAGGCAGGCATTCAACAGTTAACAGGCCTCCATGAATTATCTGTTGCCTAACTTCTAGCTAACACCATGGCAACAGGCCAGAGCCACTCAACCCTGCTAGGTCTATGTCAGTCAGAGGTGAAGTCCTCATATCAGGTGTTTCATGTATAACAACTAGTGGTGGACTACCAAGAGTGTGATTTAAAGCAAGCAAGTTCATTTATAAGCACAATTCATACATAGAAGCAATTCACTGTGCTTTACAAAGAAAACATATAAAAATACAATATCATAGAAACAAAGACTCAAATGAAAACATCAAAACAACATCATTATAATAAAACATAGAATAAGAAAATAGAATAAAAATTGGATAAAAATACAGGAAGCTATAAAAGCTGTGAGTCTAAACACTGTGGTTAAGTTTTTAAGCACTCAGTCATAAGCGCGTGAAAAGAAAAGTGTTTTTAACCTGCATTTAAAAATGTATACGTTTGGGGCACCATTCATCAATCAATCAAAGGTATTTATAAAGCCCTTTTTACATCAGCAGTTTTCACAAAGTGCTTTTACAAAACACCTGGCCTTTAACTCCAAACAACAATAGTGTTGAATTTCAGTGGCTAGGAAAAATCCTAAGAAGGCTAAAATTTAGGAAGAAACCTAGAGAAGAACCAGGCTCAGAGGGGTGACCAGTCCTCTTCTGGCTGTGCCGGGTGAACATATTAAGAGTACACATTTTAATAATTAATAAATGCATGTGGGCTGAGTGCAGAGTCTTTTTAAACCTTGTCCAGGTCGGAAGCATGACCAGATGGACAAGGACAGGGACCACATGGGGGAGGGGTAGCTGAAATCGCCAGGTATCGTCTTGATCTGCAACACAACCAGGAGGACTTTGGACAGGGACAGCAACGAGTCTTTCGAGCCTGGTACTCCTCAGGTGTGGGCCAAGACCTCATGTCCTCCTAAGTTAAAACGTCAGGAGACAGGGACAATTTAGAAAATGTATTGCTTAGATCTACAAGGATTTATAGTGGAGAAGGAGAACTGACCCTACTCCCCCGGCACAATAATATAGCAGCGTAAGACCTTGGGGCTGAGACAGGGGGGACCAGTGACACTGTGTCCCTATCAGGGGGAGGCCCCGGACAGGGCCCAACAGGCAGGAAGTCAATCCACCCACATTGCCAGGCACAACCAAAGATAATCCAGGTGATGTGATGTATAAACATTCAGTGATTTATAAACTATACCGTGTGCACAATTATTAGGGAAGTGAGTATTCTGATTGTATCATTATTTATATGCATATTTTCCAACTCCAAACCATATAAACTTGAATGCTCATTGGATTGAGTCATTTTCAGGTGATGTGTATTTGTGTAATGAGGGAGGGTGTGGCAACAGTGAATAACACCTTATATCAAGGTGTGCATAATTATTAGGCAGCTTCATGACCTCAGGTAAAATGGGCCAAAAAAGAGATTAAACTGACACTGAAAAGTCATTAATTTTAAAATGCTTTTCAGACGGATGCAACACTCTGAAATAGCTAAAGTATTGAGGCGTGACCAATGGACACTCAAACGTTTTGTTGTGAATAGTCAACTGGGGTGCAAAAAATGCATGGAGAATAAAAGAAGCAAATTAACTGCAAAAGACTTGAGAATAATTAAACGTGAAGCTACCATGAACTCATTCTCCTCCACACCAACATATTCCAGAACTGCAACCTACCTGGAGTGTCCAGAAGTACAAGGTGTCAAGTGCTCAGAGACATGGCCAAGGTCAAGAAGGCCGAAACACGATCACCACTGAATAAGATTTGAACTGTACTGTATAGAGTGAGCAAAGAAATACCTGAAGACAGATTTTTCAAAAGTTTTATGGACAGATAAAATGAGTGACTCTTGATGGACCAGATGGATGGGCCTGTGGCTGGATCACTAATGGACACACGACATCACTTCAGTCAGGTGCCAGCCAGGTGGAGGAGGAGTACTCGTATGGGCTGCTATCATTAAGGATGAGGTGGTTGGACCTTTTCAGGTTGAAGATGGACTGAAACTCAACTTCAAAACCTACTGCTAGTTTCTGGAAAAGTCCTCAGAATTCAGGAAGGCCATGATCTTCATGCAGGACGATGCTCCATTACATGCATCCAAGTACTCCACTGCTTGGCTAGCCAGCAAGGGCCACAAAGATGCCCGAATAATGTCCTGTCCCCCTTCCTCTCCTGATTTAAATCCTATTGAGAATTTGTGGGCCCTTCTCAAACCTGAGATTTACAGTCAGGGAAGACAATACACCTCTCTGAACAGCATTTGTGAGGCTATGGTTGCTGCTTCAGCAAAAGTAGATTTTGAACAGATCAAGAAACTGACAGACTCCATGTATGGGAGGCTCATGGTAGTTATTGGAAAGAAGGGTGGTTATATTGATCACTGAATATTTTAGAAAGGATGACACTTTTAATTAATTGTCATTTTGTGTTACTTATTTGTAACACTTACTTAAAAAATTTAGAATAAATAAGTGAGTTGGGAGATTTTTTTATTTTTATTTGTTGCCTAATAATTCTGCATTCTTATGTATTCCCCTGAGAAAGATCAAAACTAACTTTTCCTTTGTTTAAAATTCAGGTTTGAGGTTCAATTACCTTTTGGATTGACATAAAGCATTACTTGTGCAACAATAAAAAAATCTTGAGAAATACGATTTGCCTAATTATTGTGCACGCAGTGTAAAATAAATATAAAATTTTGAAGCACCACTTTAAAATATCAATTTCAGGCTTACATTTGGTGATATGCTATTGATTTAGCACAGGCATTTAATAATAGATTATTATTGAACAGCTCACAACCCTACCTGACATCATACACTTAACCTGGCCACACCTGCATTATCGTAGGTCAGACATACTTTCACATACC
Source organism: Esox lucius (assembly GCF_011004845.1). Lineage (NCBI taxonomy): Eukaryota > Metazoa > Chordata > Actinopteri > Esociformes > Esocidae > Esox > Esox lucius. The sequence goes on along the minus strand of NC_047578.1, from coordinate 342,567 downwards.
AATGTCATCTGGCAATTTCATCATTTACTGAAACTAAATAGGAATGTGTTTCCCGTGCACAGGTCTTGTTTGTTAGATATTGTATTTTATCATATAAAAATTATTTGAACCAGCATCATGTTTTCTCCATGGATAAAACAACACAGGTGGGGTTCACAATTTAGTAACCTGGGTTTAGTTTGCTGGGTTTAGTTAGCTGGGTTAAATTAGGTGGATTTAGTTAGCTGGGTTAAGTTAGTATGGATTTAGTAAGCTGGGTTTAGTTAGCTCATTTTACACATCCTGATCAATGATCTAGGAAGAGGAAAGGACATTTTGATCAATGACCAGGAAGAGGAAAGTTCATACTGATCAATGACCCAGGCACAGTAGAGGATGTCCCCATGGAAGAGGTGATGACCTTTGTCCAGGGTGTTAAGGTATTGGTCATGTAAGGGATTAGGTCCCTGTCCTGAACTGACCGTGGATAACACACCACAGACCACTGTCCTGCGTCACTCTTTCTAATCTCCATGACTACATGACAGATGGTACTCCAGTGTCTGTCTATACCAGTCCACTGGGGGAAAATTCAACACAGTAATGAAGTCCTACATAACGACTCTCTGTCAGCATCCACTTTGCCTGACAAATATTTCCCTTCCCAGGTACAGGCTTTCCAATGGAGATGAATATCTAATGCAAAACACACTGTAACTGAATGGGGAAAAACCGTGATACAAACGTGAGTTAGCTGTTTTCCATGCTAGGAGGTGCCTGGACAGATTAGCTCTGATTGGCTCTGAAAAATAAGCTCTAATTGGTTGTGGATCTAATGATAGGTAGGGAGCCAACCACCTGTCAGAAAGGGATGTTACATGATAGAAGTGTTGAGGGCCCTTTTTTCTCACAGAGGTATACTAGAGCACTTCTACCACACACTAGTGTACTAGGGCACTTCTACCTCACACTGGTGTACTAGGGCACTTCTACCTCACACTGATGTACTAGGGCACTTCTACCTCATAGTGGTGTACTAGGGCACTACTAGCTCACACTGGTATACTAGGGCACTTCTAGCTCACACTAGTATACTAGGGCACTTCTACCTCACATTGGTGTACTAGGTCACTTCTACTTCATACTGGTGTACTAGGGAACTTTAAATAACTGGTAACACCATAGACTTACTAGTGAAATGAACATGAGGGGGTACTTCAGGGGTACTCCAAGCAGTGCAAATTATTTTTGGGGATACAGTAACTGAAAAAGGTTGGGAGCCACTGAGGTATGAGGTACAGGCGATATATGAGGTATGATGTATAGGCGATATATGAGGTATGAAGTACAGGCGATATACGAGGTATGATGTTTAGGCGATATATGATGTATGAAGTACAGGCGATATACGAGGTATGATGTATAGACGATATATGATGTATGAAGTACAGGTGATATATGAGGTATGAAGTGTAGTCAAGTTCACCTGACTCCTGACTATTAGGACCTCTTAAGTTGAAAAAAATCAAATGACAGTGAATTATTTCAAATCTGTAATGGACATGGAGAGCTGGATATGTTCTGACTAACTTCCACTTTACCTTTGAGAACTAGGAATTGTGGTAATCTGTAATGTTGTGATTGTATTCATTGTACTTGTATTTTAGCCAAATGTTCTCAGTGTGGCTCAACCTGGTTTAAAAAAATTCAATAAAAAAATGTACAAAGAAATTACATTTTTATTAAGTTTTAACCCATTGATTCCTATTTCATTGGGTTATGAATGTAAAATGACACAAATGTCAAACTCTGCTAATAATCTGTCATGTCCTAGCATGTGTGGTGAGCTGATGAGTAGAGTCCACAAGCGAGGTCTAAGGCCTCTGAGCGGGTGTACTATGTCTGTACTATGTCTGTACTATGTCTATAGTTCAATGTGCTGAAATGAATGTATATAGACCTGAGCTCAATGGGCTGAACTGAATGTCTATAGGCCTGAGCTCAATCTTGAACAGACAGCTCTTACCCTGAATCTGCTGTTGGCAGTGTTGTTAACAGCTCCAAGATTGCAAATCTATAATACATCTTAAACTGTTTCTCTGCCTTTTTTTGTTAGTATTTCCGTGACAGAACCCTAATGGTTTTCTCCTTGTACAACACAGCGATAAGAGCATCTACTGCCATCTAGTGGCTGTTTGTCATGCACAAAAATGACCAACAAAGGATTTACAAGCTCTGAATTACTAAGTAAAAACACAATGTGAAAAAAGGAGGAGAAAGATAAGACCCTGGACATTGTTTTGAAGGTAAGGACTGTTGTACTGGTTGACTCCTGTTTGTCTCCACGCGGTCCATTTAAGAGGTGTGGACAAACGGCCCATATTATAATATAATAAACGGTATTTGGGCCATCCCATTGGCCAGTCATCTGGCCTGCCCCTTTGCTTGCTGTGTTGTGTTCAGGCCTGGGGCTCCGGGCTGGTTGGGGCATTCATGCGTGGGGCCTCTCCAAAGCCTTTCCTCTCTCCACACACTAACCGTGCTCTGAGAACCCCCCTCCCCCAACTCACTGAGATAAGGTAAGACCAGCTCCACAACAGAGACAGACACTCGATATCAAAGAAGTTTATGTTAAAGTACAACTTAACTGGACCTATAACATGAAACTATGAAGACTCACACTTTAGAACAACCATCTCAGACCTAAAACTTGAACACGACCATCCCAGAACTAGAACTTTATTAACTTTGCATATCATTGCCACTTTAACATTAGCCCCAATACGTGAAAACTGCAGATTTCAACACAGTGACAGAACAGAGCAGGACTGCCACCAACACTGAACAGTAGAAGACGACATAAATTCATCCATGATCTGTCCATCCTTCCATTTCACACTTTCCGTTTCTTTTGTGTACGCTGTAGACAGGGAATATAGTGTCAGCAGTACTGTTGTATTGTACTGTTCTCACACCACGCTGAAGGGTTTGTCCATCTGACTTGTGACAACAATGTTGTACATAGACTTAAAAGACCACCAGTAGGTATGAAACAGGTTTGTTACTAACTTCTATAGCTACAAAAAGATAAACCCATGCACATTTCTACAATGTGTTGTTAATATTTGATTTTAAAACTAACATTATTTAACTCATGCCTTTGTGACTGTGGGATCTTACTTTATGACTAAAGAACACTGTCTGAATGAAGCCCTACTGTCTGAATGAGACCATACTGTTTGTGAGTCTAGTTTGTGTTTCTAGTCACTGAAAATCAGCCATGCGCTAAATAGATCCACTCAACACTGAGGCCGGCAATCCTTTGAGGCCAGTTATTTGAATGAATGGGTTACTGGATGTTTCTCAGTACCAGCACTAACCTGAATAAGCTACATGTAAGCTTAGCAATGCCCTTTGATCTGTGTTCTGCTTGTACTTTTATTTACCAGATTATTTAGCTGTTTTAATCATCAAGTACCTGATGATTTCTGATTATTCTGTAATTTAACACTGTATCGGAAAAGCCTACATTTCATGACAACACCTTTAGTTTTTTGGGATTTCCTTCCCTTCTGATTTTGTGGTCATATCTGTTCCAGGTAATGCAGGGGGAGAAGCCGTGGGCTCTGATCTCAGAGGTGGGCGGAGAACATGGCTACCTGGAGGAGCTGGCTGACATTCTACAACAACACTTTAGAACTGTCTGCTACAGCGAACTTCTACTACACAGAGAGCTGTATGGCCCCAGGATACAGGCAAGAGATTACACTTGGCTCAAAGTCAGCCGTGGGCTCAAAGAAAGTCCTCTACAATACGAATTTCAGAAGCTAGAGTGCTAAAATGGATCCTTGGAGAACACTGCATCAGACGTTAGGTTACACTCCAAGAAAGAATGTCATCTAGGACCTAAAAGGCATTGATGCTGACTACCTGGAACCAAAAAAGTGTCTCCTCTGGGGACAGAAATACACAATTTGGAACTCTGGCTGGCATTCCAATTAAGAAATATCAGGAAAATCTATGTCCTCACATATCCTCACTTTTAACTTTACATGAACCTTTATTTGATTGAATCGAAATGCAAACACATCAAATTGTCACATGGATATAAAATGTTTTTTTATTAGCACAGACTTCCCTTTCTGGTTTTCAACTTTAAAATAAATGTGTTTAAACAATGGGAAATAAATAATTAATAAATAATAAAAGCATGATACTTCCATTGGTACAATGTATATGTTGAATTTGTTAGAAGTGGTTGTCAAAGTTTCCCATTAAAGAGTTGAGAGTGTAAATCTGAGTACTGTCGATCACAACATACTTCTAGACAGGCTGGAAAACTGGGTGGGGCTCTCTGGGATAGTCCTAAAATGGTTCAGGTCATACTTACAAGCAAGAGGGTATTATGTGAGTATAGGAGACCATAGGTCTGAGTGGACGTCCATGACATGCGGAGTTCCTCAAGGCTCAATTCTTGCGCCACTCCTATTCAACCTGTACATGCTCCCAATGAGCCAAATAATGAGAAAGAACCAAATCTCTTATCACAGCTATGCAGATGACACACAGATCTACTTAGCCCTATCGCCTAACGATTACAGCCCAATTGACTCCCTGCTCCAATGCATTGATGAAATAAATAGTTGGATGTGCCAAAACTTTCTTCAGTTAAACAAAGATAAAACTGAAGTTATTGCGTTTGGAAATAAAGATGAAGTTCTCAAGGTGAACGCGTACCTTCACTCTAAAGGTCAAACAACTAAAAATCAAGTCAGGAATCTCGGTGTGTCTCTAGAGTCAGACCTTAACTTCAGTAGTCATGTCAAAGCAATAACTAAATCAGCATACTATCATCTGAAAAATATTGCAAGAATTAGATGCTTTGTTTCTAGTCAAAAACTAGTGCATGCTTTCATCACCAGCAGGGTGGATTATTGTAATGGACTCCTCACTGGCCTTCCCAAAAAGACCATAAGACAGTTGCAGCTCGTACAGAACGCCGCGGCCAGGATTCTCAGCAGAACCAGAAAATATGATCATATCACACCAGTCCTCAGGTCTTTACACTGGCTGCCAGTTACATATAGGATCGATTTTAAAGTATTATTACTGGTATATAAATCGTTCAAAGGCCTAGGACCTCAATACATTGCAGATATGCTCAATGAATATAAACCCAAACGAACACTCAGATCATTAGGATCACATCAGCTAGAAATACCAAGGGTTCACTCTAAGCAAGGAGAGTCTGCTTTTAGCTATTATGCCAGTCGCAGCTGGAACCAGCTTCCAGAAGAGATCAGATGTGCTCCTACAGTAGTCACATTCAAATCCAGACTCAAAACACATCTATTTTACTTTGCATTTAATGAATGAGCACTGTGCCACTGTCCGTCCGACTGTTTTCACTGTCCTTTATTTTATTATATTTTTTACTCTAAACTGTATTTGACTTTATATTCTTAACGGTTTTAATTTTTCTTATTTCTTCACTGTTCTGTATTTGATTTTATATTCTTAATGGTTTTTATTTTTTCTTATTTCTGTAACAGTACCTCTGTCAAATGGATATTTAAATTGTTTTTATGTAAAGCACTTTGAATGACCATTGTGTATGAAATGTGCTATATAAATAAAATTGCCTTGCCTTGCCTTGCCTTGCCTAATAGCTTCCCTGACCTTGCTTAATATCTATTTTCTTTAGGCCCTGTTCATCTGGAAGTTTTGTCCCCTGCCAGACCGCTCCCTGTTGATGTCCCTGCCAGCCCTGAAGGTGATCTCCAGTGGTGGGGTTGGGGTGGACCACCTGGACCTGACCTTTATTAACAGCCTGGGGGTCAAGGTCACCAACACCCCCCATGTGGTCAGCGACGCCACAGCAGACATGGCCATGGCGCTCCTTCTGTCTTCCGCACGCAAGATCTTAGAGGGTGACATTAGATGTTAATACCGATTCTAGAGTCCTGTTCTACCTGAACATTTATGGGAGATTTAACACAGATTCTAGCACTGAACACTGAACCTGAACATTTATGGGAGATTTCAGAAAAAAGACATGGCAAGAGTGTTAATGCTATACAGGACTACAGGATTACAGGATGGAGACTACAGTCTCCATGATTCATGCATGAATAATCAATTCAAGAAAAATTCTGAATTCACTGCCTTTGAGGCTGCATAATAAAAAAAAAACATTGACTTAGCAGAATAAATTACACCATAATTTACTGTGTGACACATTTTTATTTATTTTTTGTTCCAGGGTAGTAAATGTTATTTCCTAAATGCTTATGCCTCAGAAGTATAGAAAATGGCAATTATTCCCCACAAACTTTGCTTTTGAGACTAGGACAGTGATATTTTTAAATATCAACTATTTTCCAGAATTAATAGTAGTATAGAGACAGGGGCCTTAAACCCACCTGTTCAGTGTAGTTCCAGCTGCCTCAATGGTTACATGAGTACGACTGAGAGATCATAGGAGACTTCAGAATGGTGGCATTCCTGATGGGTCTCCAAGGGATTCCTCATGGATCTCCAAGGCATTCCTGATGGGTCTCCAAGGCATTCCTGATGGGTTTTCAAGGAATTCCTGATGGGTCTCCAAGGCATTCCTGATGGGTCTCCAAGGCATTCCTGATGGGTCTCCAAGGCATTCCTGATGGGTCTCCAAGGCATTCCTGATGGGTCTCCAAGGCATTCCTAATGGGTCTCCAAGGCATTTTTACCAAGTTTCCCTGCTATCTTTGCCTTTGGGACAGCAGAGTCACCAAGGTGCACTACCACAGGCAGGACTGTCCACAGTGGATCGAGTTCTCTGTGGGGAGGAACAATGTCAAGTGGGAGCCACTGGTGGACCCCTGGAAGGTGCTGATGATACCAATGCACATCAAATAGGGCCATATGAAAAAATTTGTCAGAGCTATAGATAAGGAGTTGACAGCTTTCAAGTACGTTCAAGCCTTCTTCCCTAAGCTGTCTGAGGCAAAGGTCAAAAGCCAGTGTCTTTGTCGGACCACAGATAAAGAATATCATGGAGTGCAACAAATTCCCCAAGAACTCACTAGTAAAGAGAAAGCAGCTTGGAACTGCTTTGTCGCAGTGGTTTGGGGCTTACTGGGCTATCACAAGGCTGAAAACCATGTGGAGCTGGTTGAGAACCACAACACAATGGGCCGTAGGATGTCCCTCAAAGTCCATATCCTTAATGTTCATCTTGATAAATTCAAGACGAAGATTGGAGCGTACTCGGAGAAGCGAGGCGAGCGTTTCCACCAGGATGTACTGGACTTTGAACACTGCTACCAAGGACAGTATAACGAGAACATGATGGGAGACTACATTTGGGGAATGATTCATGAAAGTCATTTACAGCATATACAAACACTTCTAAATCTTTTTGAGTTATTTTTGTATTACTTTAGTATAGATATGTTAATTTGGATTCATATTTTTACAAAAAGACACAAATGTGCCCATTTTCTGATTGGAAATAGGTACATTTCAAAATATCACAGTCTTGGTCACAAAAGCTAAGTTTTTGGGGAATAATAACAATTTTCTATACTTTTTAGGCACAAGCCATTATGAAATAACACTTCCCAGGAACAAAAATGGTGTTACATAGTGTTATCAAAGCAGATGCCCTGTATTCCTCTACTGATAGGTCACAGAATCTCTGTTGCCCCTGAGACCACTAAGATACCCCAGAGGCTCATGGGATTTGAAGTCACAGGCTCTACCCTGGGCATCATCGGAATGGGAGAGATTGGATACAAGATAGCCCAGAGGAGCCGAGGGTTTGACATGAAAATTCTTTACCACAACCGCACCAGACGGTAAAAAGTTTGTTATACATAATCAAAATTGACAAAACCTGATATCTTATACAATATCTGATTGATGATTGTGATCATGACATGTTTTTTCCATGAATTAATAAAGACTGTTATTATTACTATAACTGTGTCCAAAGTGGCACCATGCTGGTCCCTGGTCAACAGTATAGAACTAGGAACTAGTGTGTCATTTTAATTGACAGTGCTGCTTCTGTTCTCTGTCTGAATGTTCAGAGCTGTGGAGGAGGAGAGGGAGGTGGAGGCATGCTACTGTGAAAGTCTGGATGACCTACTGAGGATGTCAGACTTTGTTATTGTGGCCGTCAATTTGAACTCTGACACAACAGGATTAATTGGCTGGAGAGAAATGTCTCTCATGAAACCCACCGCAACGCTGGTCAACATTAGTAGAGGTGAGAACCCATTGGCACACTGGTCAACATTAGTAGAGGTTAGAACCCATTACTACACAGGTCAATATTAGTAGAGGTTAGAACCCATTACTTCACTGGTCAACATTAGTAGAGGTGAGAACCCATTACCACACTGATCAACATTATTAGAGGTTAGAACCCATTACTACACAGGTCAACGTTATTAGGGGTTAGAACCCATTAGCACTTTGGTCAACATTAGTAGAGGTTAGAACCCATTACTACACAGGTCAACATTAGTAGAGGTTAGAACCCATTACTACACAGGTCAACGTTATTAGGGGTTAGAACCCATTAGCACTTTGGTCAACATTAGTAGAGGTTAGAACCCATTACTACACAGGTCAACATTAGTAGAGGTTAGAACCCATTACTTCACTGGTCAACGTTATTAGGGGTTAGAACCCATTAGCACTTTGGTCAACATTAGTAGAGGTTAGAACCCATTACTACACAGGTCAACATTAGTAGAGGTTAGAACCCATTACCACACTGGTCAACATTAGTAGAGGTTAGAACCCAATTCCACACTGCTCAACATTAGTAGAGGTTAGAACCCATTAGCACACTGGTCCACATTAGTAGAGGTTAGAACCCATTGCTAACCTGGTCAACATTAGTAGAGGTTAGAACCCAATTCCACACTGCTCAACATTAGTAGAGGTTAGAACCCATTAGCACACTGGTCAACATTAGTAGAGGTTAGAACCCATTGCTAACCTGGTCAACATTAGTAGAGGTTAGAACCCATTACCACACTGGTCAACATTAGTAGAGGTTAGAACCCATTAGCACACTGGTCAACATTAGTAGAGGTTAGAACCCATTGCTAACCTGGTCAACATTAGTAGAGGTTAAAACCCATTACCACACTGGTCAACATTAGTAGGGGTTAGAACCCATTACCACACTACTCAACATTATTAGAGGTTAGAACCCATTACTTCCCAGGTCAACATTATTAGAGTTTAGAACTTATTACCACACTGCTCAACATTATTAGAGGTTAGAACCCATTACTTCACTGGTCAACATTAGTAGAGGTTTTCACCCATTACTTCACTGGTTAATATAAGTAGAGGTTATAACCCAATACCATACTGGTCTACATTAGTAGAGGTTAGAAGCCATTACCACACTGGTCAAAATCAGTAGAGGTTAGAACCAGAGGTTAGTCCATGCATTGGTCAACATTAGTAAATGTTAGAACCAGAGGTTAGTCCATGAATTGGTCAACATTAGTAGAGGTTAGAACCAAAGTTAGTCCATGCATTGGTCAACATAATCAGTACAAGTTAAAGGTCAGGTTCTTTCCACTAATAGTATTATCTGACAAGCTGATTATTGTCCAGGCCTGGTTGTGGAGCAGGACGCCCTGGTGAAAGCTCTTCAGACTGGTACCATTCACGCTGCAGCCCTAGATGTCACCCACCCTGAACCTCTACCAAGGTAAAACCCCTAAAGATCAACCCTAATCCTAATGCTACTTCTGCCTAGGTCTACATACAGACCACTGGCGTGCAATGCTCATCCTGTGCACCAGTAAAGGAGACAGATTAGGTTGAAGTTACACCAGTTGTTTCTCTGTGTCCCTCAGAGACCATCCACTCCTCAGCCTACCCAACGTGCTGATCACGCCCCACCTCGGCATTAACACATACACAACAGCCAGGAGAATGGTGCAGAGGATGCTGGATAACGCGCAGGCGGTCATCAATGGGCTCTCCATCCCAGATGAAGTCAAGCTGAAATGACATATTATATTTGGGAGACCTTTTTGTTAATGATTAGTGCAGTTATGATGGCATTGCCTAGTACATGTACAACACACACTTTGTCAAATAAAGTAGACTACTAAATATTATTTAGACTTTTATATAGTATTTTATCCGGGGGTTAGAACGTCTGAACGCAACAAACATGCTTTTTTTGGTGGCGATCATGCTTGAAACTCATAATAAAACCTTCAAACTAAAGGAGGATGATGATAAGGTTAGTCCCTACCCAAACGAACCCGACAGGAGTGGTATCAAAATGTGTCAAATGAAAACCTTGGCTACTCCCTGCATAGACATCATATATAAAGGCTAGATGTCTCATGGCGTAGTCACTTCTGGCATCACCGGTGGCCATCTTGTCACTGGCAGGCTTCCTGGCGGGCTCTGTAGTACCTGATGTAAGGTGAGTGATCAGCACTAACACAAATACTCTTATCTCGCTGAAACCTTGACGGATTTACAAACGGTTTGGTTTCTTACAAACGTTAATAACGTGGCTATAATTCTGAATGCTTGAAAATGTTGAAATTGCAGCTTTTCTTTTCTAAAAACGTCTAAATCGTGCAGCATAGTTGGATCACGGCTACTTACGCAAGTTATTCAGTTTGTCGGTCCATATGTTTTTTTTTACTTTTGGTAACATGTTTTCTGAAGACATACACCCTAAGACATACACAATACCTGGAAGTGTCACAAACCATTTTGAGTGTTTAGAAAAATGCCTGTGTTTGACTATTTGTTTGCAGAACTTATCATCACTGATACAGTCTGAATTGTATGATAATGTCATTCTACCTATTTTATGTGGAAAGATCATTCAGGGGTGGCTAGTTCTAATTAGTCTTTTTGTAAAAACGTTTTAAGCATAAAACAATTTAAAGCATGTATTGAATATCTATGTACTCTACTCGTATCTTTTTTTATTTATTATTTTATTATTTTTTTAAACAATGCCTGGAATAACAACCCGAATGTCAGCCAGTTCAAGTACATCTTTAGGATGTAAAGCTGATGGCCCAGTGTGGGGTTGTTAAACCATGCAGAGGCAATGTGACGGCACAGGGTGACACAGAGTCCCTACAATCTCACAATTGTCCAAAAAGAGAATTGTTCCCTTAATTTCCCCATGCTTATTTGATGATTATTGTTATAAGTTATGATATTACTTTCTCAAATTTCAGGATTTGTTGTGCGACAGGCTCTGAAGAAGCTGTCGTGTGATGTCTGCTGTGCCAGCCTGGTGACAGATGCTGCATCTGCCATCAAGGACCAGAGCTACCACCTGCTGACTTTAAAAAACAATGGAGGTCTGGTGATTCCATCAGAGGGAACCGTGAAGGTCGTCAGGGCAGCACAGTGGGTCATTCGGCAGTCATCAGGCACTACCAGACGATCACAGCCCATCAAACTGCTTGAGGTTGTTTACATTGTCTGAAAAAGGATCGGTTCAGAGGATGTTTGTGTTGGGATAGACAGCCACCACTATAGGCTGTTAAAAATAATTCTGTCCCTGTTTTTGAAGTTAAGGCTGCACCACATCGCCAGAATTACAATCCTCAGTTTACAGAGCAACAACATGCAACAGAAACCTAATAAAACTGTCCTTTTCAAAGGGCATTAGCCCAAGGTATGTGTTTTCAAGGTACTGTCCTCTTTTACTTCAACAGTAGTGTAGTTCTCTCTACAGCATTTCTTTTTTGGATATTTGTAAAGGGGAATCATGTACCTATTTTTTTTTGTGTGCAAATAAATGTCACTTTCATAATAGTTAAAAAATAGGGACCATATTTTTTGTAGTCATTCTATATCAGAACCCCTGACACACAATCCAAATGGTCTACAAGTAACATCAGTGTTACTTTTCATTTGATTTGATTTCATTATGCTTCTACACAATGAGGTTGCCACACAGTAAGCATTTTATTGTCAGCATTTTGTCTGACAAAGTCCTATGGGGAGTTTCCATAGGGCATTTTACTATATGCATGACCATACCTTGGCAAATAATGGTCTAAAGTACTCAATTTCATTCTATATTGATCTGCTTTTGCACACAGCTTCACAAGACCTGGTGCTAGGGCTCAGTTGTGTTTCTAAAGTCATATCAAGTGACCTAGAGGGCTGAAATGTGGTCAGTTCAGAGATGCTTGTTATCCGGCAGAAAGAAAAAACATGTAGTAATTAAAATTATTTTGTAATAATTTTATTATAATAGTACAAAAGTGTATATGTCTTGTTGCCATTCTGTAGCCTATTTATTGATTTAACATAAATACCTTGTGTTTTTATATTCATTACACTTATCTGGTTCTGTTCAAGGATATTTTCATATGGAAGTCCATGGTTTTAATGGTTCATATGTATGCAGTGTCATAACTTCATCTCTGACGTTTATAAAAAACCAAACCGTTTGAAAATCGGTAGAAAAATGTGAAAGTTATGGTTATTTAAAAAGTACATGCACCATAAAACACAATGTTAAGAGTGAGCGAGAGGCCTGTGGCAAGATGGCCGCCATGTGCGGACGTCGACCTACATTGGCCAACAGCGCGGACAAGGTATCTAGCCTTTATGTATGATGTCTATGACTCCCTGCATTACGCTACTTCCTTTAGTTGACCCGTAGAATTCCCTCTCAGACAAAAACAATTCTCTCCTTTATTCTGCTTTTATAGGCGAGTTGTTGTACTTAAAAAAAATACCTCACAAAAGAAAAGTCTAATTTTGTCAGGCCCTATACATATGTTTAAAATGCAGAATATTATGACAAAACAACTATATTTTTATTCAGGCACCTGAATGGTGAATCTGCAAAAAAACAATATTCGATGCATTCACTTCGGAAAGGCCCCTTTTTAGCTAGCTAGAAACGAAAGTAAATAGGAATCACAGTACAACCAAACTATCATACTAATCAATTGTACAGTAAGTCCCATTTGAAAATCAAAAATACATAATGTTTGTTTCGGCTGAATGCACTCCACTGAGTTTCAAAGACTTTATCTTAATTATGGTAAGTTCACTGACATGCCTCCTCTATTCCTCTATGTTCAATCGTCATAGCTAATTTGTTTGCTAGCAAGTATCCAGCTCCTCCGTATGAGTAGTAGTGTCCTATGTGTTTAAACGTGTGCAGATTCCAACTGCTATAGTGTTTTACCGAGAAAATGTTACATCTAATCACATTTCACATTATTAATGTGTGCAGCCAGCAGTTTCTGTAGGAAATGTGGGACAGCTCGCGGTGGACCTGATCGTTTCTACACTCAACATGTGTCGAGTCGGATACTTGCACACAGACTGCCTGATCCCTATGGCAGGGAACAACCCCTATGCTACATCTGCAGAAAACGCTAACGATCTCAGTACCAGTGCGGAAGGTCAGCACTGAAATAACAATAAAGCTGCTTTACTGTCAAGATCTTGGTCCCAACATACTTTGCCTCTACATCATTGCTGCAGTCAAATTTCCAATTGTATTTACCTCCCTTTCATAAAGTGTATTCCTCTCCGGACTTGAAGTTGGCAGTTCTTCAGATCCGAAGCCCAATAATTCAGGTAAAGGGTGGCAGTGTCTTGATTTACCCCATTCCAGGTCCAACACAATTAATCAGGCTTTTCAATCAAAATATAATGCCTGTGATTTACAGGCTGGAGCTCTAGGAAATAGCCAGAGTTTCCAACTATGGGAAAAACCTGGTCAGGCTAGAAAAATTCAAAATAATTTATCATCTAACTTGGAACTCCAAGTCTAACACTGTCATGGTGGAAAACAGCTTTCCAACCTGAAGATCAATGCAGACAATTTTTCTTTAATCTTTTTGAGGCTTAGTTGTTTGGAAGCACCAAAAAGCACTGACTTGTGTAAGAATGCTCAGTGTTTTGTCAAGAAGGGATAATAGATGTTTTATAATGTAATGTTTTTACCTGGAATAGTGTCTCATGTCGATATTAATTAAAGGAACACTTGAAAAATGTAACCTTCATTTAAAGTCAGCTTAACAGAAGGTCCTTCCTATCCATTGCAGAAAAAATCCAAGAAGTTCCGTAAACTGCTGGTTTCTTGGATGAAAACCAGTGGTTTCTCCAGAACGGTTGTGTTGTCCAGCAGTCATGCGTACCAGAGAGACGACCAACAGCTGCTGGGGTAGAAAACGTATTATATTATTTGGACTACAGCAAGTTTCAGGTGCAGTCCTGATCTAAAAAGAGCTTTTTAATTGAGTCTGGAGAATCTGTTAGGAATGATTTTTGTTCCAGGACTAGACTTCATTTGTAGTCCAGGAAACCATCTTGTAATTACTTAATTCAACTAAACATTTATTCAACCACATTTGCCACAAATAACTTGAGTGAAGTGATTATGAGAACATTTACCACGGCTCCAAGCAGCATTCAGTATTCAATCCATCAGGGGCCATATTCACAAAACATCTTAAGGCTAAAATTTGCTCCTGACTTGCTGATTTATGAGTAACTCTTAAAAGAAAATTGGGCGTGTCAGTCCTAACTATAGGACTCCTACGAGTATTTCACAGAAGCGTTAAAGCACTCACAGAAGCGTTATAGCACTTAAACCAGCTCCTACATCAGTGAATAGTTAGGAGTAGTCAAGAGGTCTCCCAAGTCACTAAGACCAAACTATCCTAAAAGGGCTGCTGCCGGCAATCTGCCTCATCATCAGGTCGACATTTTAGAAACATTTAATAATACTGAGCTTTTAAAAAGGTATCGTCTTAATCGTGAGGGTATTATGATCATAGTAGAGCTAGTCAGGGATGCAGTCACTTTCACGAATTATTGCACCATCAAAAGAAGAATGTGCATTTCTTTACTAATTGCCAGACATGTAAGAGACAATTAGCTGAACATATCTTGACTAGTCGGTATATCATTTTTGGTTTAACCAGTGACACCCTACATTTTTATTGTATCTTTATTTCAATATGGCAACATGAGACATCCTTCTATAGTATTACTATGATTAATTAATTGACAGAGTCCTTCCCCTATCAGCCAATCACTGTGGGCATAGTAAGTAGGCTTGTTTGTGGAACACAACATCATCCATAGCAACGGGATCAACCCCACCCTTTCTTTTAACTTAAGACTTCTCCCCATTCCTTAGTAAAAGTTGGTCTTAGCAGCTTTGTGAATAGGATTTAAGAGGAAACTCTTAGCTAGGAACTTTTAGTGCTGTTTAGGTGTCCTAGTGGTAAGAGAGAATATTTTGTGAATACGGCCCCTGGTTCTTATGTAAGCACTAAGGCTTGAGGGGGTGTGGTATATGGCTAGGAGCTGTTCTTAGGCACGACGCATTGGGGAGTGCCTGGACACAGCTCATAGTTGTGTTATATTGGCAATACATTACATAGCTCCAAGATGCCTTATTGCTCTTGTAAATGGCTAACCAATGCAATTACAGCTCTAAACAGTTGTCATACTTGTGGTATATGTGTCATTCCTCTCATAATTCAACCACCCATTCATAGGCACTAGTGTGTTTATAATCTTTCATATTGTCCATATTCCCCATTTCTACACATTTACTGCTAATTTTCATGATGTATATTTTTGCTTTATATTATTTGTAATGCTTACTGCGTAGATGTCGAATGCCATGTCACAAGAATTTCCCTAACCCTTCAAGTCTCATTATGATGATGCAGTGTTTTATTACAACAAGTCCCATTATGATGATGCAGTGTTTTATTACAACAAGTCCCATTATGATGATGCAGTGTTTTATTACAACAAGTCCCATTATGATGATGCAGTGTTTTATTACAACAAGTCCCATTATGATGATGCAGTGTTTTATTACAACAAGTCCCAATATGATGATGCAGTGTTTTATTACAACAAGTCCCAATATGATGATGCAGTGTTTTATTCATCATAATGGGACATGTTGTAATAGAACAATGCATCATCAATGTCAGGTCAAAATGATTGAAATTCTGTCTTGTGTTCCTTTGTCTCAGCACCCCCCTGCGTTACCTGCTGACCCCCTCCATGCAGAAGGAGACCGGTGACCATCTGAAGGAGATGGACTGGAAGGAGATGGAGACAGTATCAGCTTTCCCTGGAGTCAGCGACTCAGAGCAGCGTCTCTGCATACCTGGGGGGGGTGTCACTAAGGGCCTGTTCACTGCCAGGTACCACCAGATGACAAGAACATGGTTTAAACAGTAGGAGGTAGTGTTCTGGTTCCAGATGACGAGAACATGGTTTAAACAGTAGGAGGTAGTGTTCTGGTACCAGATGACGAGAACATGGTTTAAACAGTAGGAGGTAGTGTTCTGGTACCAGATGACAAGAACATGGTTTAAACAGTAGGAGGTAGTGTTCTGGTACCAGATGACAAGAACATGGTTTAAACAGTAGGAGGTAGGGTTCTGGTACCAGATGACGAGAACATGGTTTAAACAGTAGGAGGTAGGGTTCTGGTACCAGATGACGAGAACATGGTTTAAACAGTAGGAGGTAGTGTTCTGGTACCAGATGACGAGAACATGGTTTAAACAGTAGGAGGTAGTGTTCTGGTACCAGATGACGAAAACATGGTTTAAACAGTAGGAGGTAGTGTTCTGGTACCAGATGACGAGAACATGGTTTAAACAGTAGGAGGTAGTGTTCTGGTACCAGATGACGAGAACATGGTTTAAACAGTAGGATATATTAAAAGAAATGTTAGTTGTTTATCAGGTGGCTCTCATTCAAAATATGAGAAATCTTACCTTTGAGGTACAGCTGTTTTATAGTTAAAATAAATAGGTAATGTCCATTTCCTTAGGACAGACAGTAAAAGGTTTTTCTCCATGTTGTGTCTCTGTTCCAGCTGTGCTGAGGACATTCCTCTGGCGATTGTTCTGATCTTCTGCTCAGAGGGAGACAACATCCCAGATGCCTTCACTCTCCTCAACCACCTCAACACCTGGCTCCACCTGGTGGAGACACCTGTAAGTGCAGAGGTGTGATTATCTATGCAGTGGTAGTGCCACTGCCAATTCTGGCCATGAGGGTCCTTTCTGGGGGGAGGGGGTAGGTAAATGGCATTGGGGATTTCCTCTGTTGGGTTGGGAGCCTCCAATCTGGCTATGAATAAGGCAATGTGGGTGAGCGTTTCTTCTGGTCTTGGCTCAGGTTGACTTCCTGGTTAAGGGAGAGGCTGATGTAGCAGACCAGTTGTTCGGACAGCTCTATGAGGAAACCTGTGGCAATCTATGACTTTTCCAAACCCATAGGATTGTAGTAGCGGTGACACAAGGTCGTAATATATGCAATTGGATACTAAGAGAAAAGGGGAAGGTTTTTCTTGAGATGTAACCATGTGCAACTCAGGACTTCATAGCTCAACAAGTGAAGTGGGTCTTCACTTTAGTTGTAATGAATACATGAACTACTTTGATGAAATGATCATCACCATTATAAAACAAATAACTGACTCCTCCTTAAATAGTTATGGTCCTCAAAATCTCAGTTGTCCTAAAAATGTCCTGATCCTCCCTGACCAGGTGTCAATGGGAACACTTGAATTTTTTGATACCGTATCACTCGATACATTCACTTAATTTGTAATTTGTAACAAAATTACTTAAGGAGCTATTTCCTGTGCTAGGTCTGCCAATGTTGAACATAATCATTTGCTCCCTTTCCTCCGGATGTGTACCAAACTCACTAAAAATAGTGTAAATTAAGCCTCTTCTAAGAAAATCTAATCTGCATATCGAACCTCCCGTACCTCTCAAAAATCTTATAAAAATGTGTTTCCCAACAACTGAATGCCTTCCTGAAGACAAATAACATTTATGAAATCTTCCAGTCCGGTTTCAGATCTCATCATAGTCCTGAGACTGCACTCGTGAAGGTAACAAATGACCTTCTAATGGCCTCAGACAAATGTTCTGCATCTGTCCTTTTGCTTCTTGATCTTAGTGCTGCTTTTGACACTATTGATCACTCCCTTCTCTTAGAGAGACTGGAAACCCATATTGGGCTACGTGGACATGTTCTAGCCTGGTTTAAATCTTATTTATCTGAAAGATATCAGTTTGTTAGTGTGGATGGCATATCCTCTGACAAGTCAAAGGTATGCTTTGGTGTTCCTCAAGGCTTGGGTTCTGGGCCCATTATTGTTCTCACTATATATGCTCCCTCTGGGCGATGTAATCCGAAATCACAATGTACATTTTCACTGTTATGCTGATGACATACACTCACCTAAAGGATTATTAGGAACACCTGTTCAATTTCCCATGAATGCAATTATCTAATCAACCAATCACATGGCAGTTGCTTCAATGCATTTAGGGGTGTGGTCCTGGTCAAGACAATCTCCTGAATTCCAAACTGAATGTCAGAATGGGAAAGAAAGGTAATTTAAGCAATTTTGCGCGTGGCATGGTTGTTGGTGCCAGACGGGCCGGTCTGAGTATTTCACAATCTACTCAGTTACTGGGATTTTCACGCACAACCATTTCTAGGGTTTACAAAGAATGGTGTGAAAAGGCAAATGATCTAGTATGCGGCAGTCCTGTGGGTGAAAATGCCTTGTTGATGCTAGAGGTCAGAGGAGAATGGGCCGACTGATTCAAGCTGATAGAAGAGCAACTTTGACTGAAATATTCACTCGTTACAACCGAGGTATGCAGCAAAGCATTTGTGAAGCCACAACACGCACGGATGGGCTACAACAGCAGAAGACCCCACCGGGTACCACTCATCTCCACTACAAATAGGAAAAAGAGGCTACAGTTTGCACGAGCTCACCAAAATTGGACTGTTGAAGACTGGAAGAATGTTGCCTGGTCTGATGAGTTTCGATTTCTGTTGAGAAATTCAGATGGTAGAGTCAGAATTTGGGGTAAACAGAATGAGAACATGGATCCATCATGCCTTGTTACCACTGTGCAGGCTGCTGGTGGTGGTGTAATGGTGTGGGGGATGTTTTCTTGGCACACTTTAGGCCCCTTAGTGCTAATTGGGCATCATTTAAATGCCACGGCCTACCTGAGCATTGTTTCTGACCATGTCCATCCCTTTATGACCACCATGTACCCATCCTCTGATGGCTACTTCCAGCAGGATAATGCACCATGTCACAAAGCTCGAATCATTTCAAATTGGTTTCTTGAACATGACAATGAGTTCACTGTACTGAAATGGCCCCCACAGTCACCAGATCTCAACCCAATAGAGCATCTTTGGGATGTGGTGGAACGGGAGCTTCGTGCCCTGGATGTGCATCCCACAAATCTCCATCAACTGAAAGATGCTATCCTATCAATATGGGCCAACATTTCTAAAGAATGCTTTCAGCACCTTGTTGAATCAATGCCACGTAGAATTAAGGCAGTTCTGAAGGCGGTCAAACACAGTATTAGTATGGTGTTCCTAATAATCCTTTAGGTGAGTGTATATTTCAATGAAGCATGGAGAAGCCCCAAAATTAGCTACTTTGGAAGCATGAGTTTCAGATATTAGGAAGTGGATGACAGATAACTTTGTGCTCTTAAAGTCAAGAGAAACAGAAATGCTTGTTTTAGGACCCAAGAAACAAAGAGCGTTGTTAGCAGATCTCACTGTGAACCTCGACGGCTGCATGGTCGTATCCCAAAAAACTGTAAGAAACCTTGGCGTTACCCTTGACCCTGACCTCTCCTTTGAAGAACATATAAAATATGTCTCAAGAGTTGCTTATTTTCATCTTTGAAACATTGCAAAAATCAGAAACCTTCTATCAAAAACTGATGCAGAAAAACTATTCCATGCTTTCGTTACATCTAGACTAGATTACTGCAATGTTCTTCTTTCTGGTTACCCTGACAAATCAATAAATAGACTTCAATTAGTGCTGCACACGGCTGCTAGAATCCTAACTCGAACAAAAAAAAATTTACACGTTACTCCTGTCCTGGCGTCCTTACACTGGCTGCCTGTGAGGGTTAGGGCTGATTTTAAGGTTTTACTTTTAACCTATAAATCAATACATGGACTTGCTCCTACTTACCTTGCTGAAATGATCCAGCCATACATACCTACACATAACCTACGATCGCAAGATGCAGGCCTTTTAATTGTACTTAGAATTTCTAAACAAACAGCCAGAGGCAGGGCCTTTTTTCATAGAGCTCCACTCCTGTGGAATGATCTGCCAATTAAGGTTAGAAATGCAAACTCAGTGCAAACTTTCAAGTGTTTACTAAAAACTCACCTCTACAGCACGGTTTATAATAAGGTGTAGCCTGGTGACCAGTAGGCTTGATACTGTCAACCCTTGCTGTTTTACCAGGTGGGCTCTCGTCGCCACTGGGATGCCCTCCCTCCAATGCCCTTCGGGGGAAGAGTAACTGGCTTGTTGTTGACTCTCTATTGCGCACTTGTGCAGTTGGGCTGTACGCTGCTAGCAATACTCGGCCCTCATTCAGGGTGGTTGCGGTTGGTGGGTGTCATTTTGGTTGATGGCTGGCAATGTGGGTGGATTTATTTCCTGCCTGTTGGGCCTCCCCTGGGGCCTCCCCCGGGTAGGGCCACAGTGTCGCTGGACCCCCCCGTCTCAGTTCCAAGGTCTTACGCTGCTATACTATTATGCTGGGGGATTGGGTCAGTTCTCCTTCCCCACTAAGTTCTCTTTCTCCACTATAAATCATTGTTATGAGGAATGTATTTTCTGAATTTTCCCAGTCTCCTCCCGTTTTAAACTTTAGGAGGACATGAGGTCCTGGTCAACACCTGCGGAGTACCTGGTTTGGGGGGCCCGTTGCTGTCCCTGTCCATCTGGTCATACTTCTGGCCTAGTCTAAACTTAAACAGACTCTGGATTTAGCCCAGATTAATTTATTAATTATTCCAATTGGACTCTTAATATCTCACCCGGCACAGCCAGAAGAGGACTGGTCACCCCTCTGAGCCTGGGTCCTCTCTAGGTTTCTTCCTAAAATTCAGCCTTCTTAGGGAGTTTTTCCTAGCCACTGAAATTCAACACTACTGTTGTTTGCTCCTTGGGGTTTAAGGCCGGGTGTCTCTGTAAAGCACTTTGTGACAACTGCTGTTGTAAAAAGGGCTGTAGAAATAAATTTGATAACTGCATGTGAACACAGATGAGGTTCAACTTCATTGAGTTCAACCTGCATGTTGCCAGTTGTACATTTTAGATCTCCCATCCAGAGCAACTTAGTGCTTACTGGGATTCAAACCCCTAACATTGGTGAATCAACACATCGTTCCATTTTCATTGGAACAAGAGCTTGCATTAAACACCAGATCTTCAGTATTCAGGCCCCTTCACATTCCCCACATTTTGTTGTTAAATACCTAATTATTTTTTATTTCCAAACCAAGTCTTTCTACAAAATTTGTAGAAAGTGAATGGGTCTTCCCAAAGGCGCTGTAGACCATATTCTACAAGTCCAAAGCTGTTCTCATGTAAAGCACAAGTTGTACAGAACTCAAAACCTTAAAGTTTACACTCTCAAGACTAGAAATCTACTCAGTGACAAAAATAACTGGAGGGAAACTTTGGTCACATGCCACAGCAAGAAGGCTCTTTTCAGAAAATGTCACTATAAGCAGAATAGGTAAGACGAAAAGAAACAGCCTTGTAGTGGTGAAGTGTGAATAATAAGTCTTTAATACAAAACTTTTGTTCGTACGCAGATCCAGACACAGCCAAAATGGAGAATACCTGCGTCGTGGAGGCTTCTCTTCGGGAGTGGTCTCCCCCCTGCTCTCTTCTGAATCACCCTGTGGAAAAAATAAATGGGCTACATTGTGCACTTCCAGAAAGCACTATGGTGTTATTTGGATAGACAGTTATTAACATCAACAATCATCCCTCCTTCACCACTGCTAAATTCGCATCATCCCAGAGGGTAAACTTCCCTTTATCTTGAGGTGGTAAAACAGAGCCTCTGTCCAATGCTTTTATGGGAAGTGAATTATTTATTGGTATGCAACTCAATTACAGGTTGGTCAAACTCTTAGAAAATGGATGAGGATGTGAGAACCAAGCTTAGCCCTGAAATGGGCATAGTACTTGTCTTTACCTTCCCTGAGGATGATGTATCAATATTTACTGAACTGTTATTTTTATATAAACTATCAAGTCTTAAATAACCTCTGGTGTCCAGTGTCAGTTAATGGAGTCCCTGGAGAGAATGTTTTCCAAATGGCCCTCTTCTCTAGTACACTAGTTGGACCAGAGCCCCTGTAAGGGAATAGGGTGCCATTTGGGACAATGTGTAACCCGGAAGTAGTATTGTCAGATTGAAACCGCTTTGCTTTCCAGAAAGGCTTGGTCAGTTACCACAGGCTTCCAGGCAGCAGCGTTGCCTTTTGTAACCTGATGCTGTGTAGATCTTACAGTTTGATTCAATTGCAAGACAATCTTAGACTGCATTCCACAACCATTTGAATCTTATTGCTCATGAGAAGTTTCCCAGACTGTTGCTAAGAAGACTGGTCATGGGAAACATTTCAAAATGAAAAGGTTTGCAGTTTTACTCATTTAGATATTTAAAAACCAGGGCCGTCGCCAGGAATCCTGGGCCCCCTCACTTAAAGACGACATTAATATTACAATCAGTGAGCACCATGAATCATACCCACCTTTCCCCACATTAGCTACTGCCCTGTTATAGAGACTTTGTTAGGAAACTGGTTAATACCAGTTTTATTATTAGATTACACTCTGAAAAGGACATTAAGACTTCAATCATAAGGAAAACTTAATGAAAGCAGTTGTCTTCTAAACCAAATCAAAAAAACATTAAGTACACTATATACATTGTGGAAACAGCTACACAACATGTCACTCAACTCTGTCTTCACACAGTCAGAAATTTCAAGTAATTTCTTATAAAAAATATAACATTTCATTTCACCCTCTAAAAAGGTTTCTCTAAAAAATACCAGTATAAACAGCATTACAGATTGGCGATGCATAGCAGGCCTAATTCAGATATGTTCATCTTCAACACTGATGCAAAGCAACTCAAGATGAACAACGCAGGTACAGGTAAGAAAAGTCCAAAATACTTAAGCAACCAAACCAATCGCGATGCATTATTGTGACTCCTCCCCACTTGGGAGCAATAGAGGCTGTCACAGCTGGTGTTTGTGTAAAATGTTATTCTTTCAAAGAATGTTGATGCTTTTGCTGTAAACAGTTTTTTAAGAGAGGGTTAACAAGCCAGGACAGATGGGTTGGTGGGGTAGGACATCCGTGACCAGGACATCCCAGCAGTAGTCAGATGTGGATGGAGCAGAAGCCAAGAGTCTGTTAGCTGTCACTGGTTCTTGCCCTGTTACAACCCAAAAAACAGGTATGGTTTTTAGTCTTAAACATTTGTCATATACATTAACACTGGTTCTATTCCCTCCCCAATTTCATAATGTCCAACTTGCGATCGTGGCCAAGCTTAATCACAGCAACTCCCAATAGTTGAGAGTTGAAGATTGAGACAAGTGTGCAATACACAAAGCCATTCTTATCACATTGCACTCCCATCCAGGTATCAACTGAAACATGCATGAACCAAGAAAGCGCATTCTCCAGCCCACAACCAGGTTAAAGCCCTCAACATGTCAGTAGAAGTCTGGGCTTGGCTGGGTGTGAGGACACGCCCACTCTGGGCTTGGCTGGCTGTGAGGACACGCCCACTCTGGGCTTGGCTGGCTGTGAGGACATGGTGTGCTGTCACCTACAGACAGCTGTGCTGGCATGATTACAGATGTGAGGTCAGTTGTAGTTTCATCTCCAGCAGAGGTCTGCTCTCAGATCTGTTGGTGCTCTTGCTGGTTCAATGCCAAACAGTTTGTCACTGAAATGAGTGGTATAATTCCAGATGTGCATTCATTGGACCCCTAACAACATGCCATTTAGTAGACCTTTTAATCCAGAGCAATATACAGGCGCAATGAAAGTTACGTGTCTTCCTCAAGGGTGCAAAAGATTTATCACCTCATGGACTCAGGGAGTCAACCTTCTGGTTACAGGCCTTACCACATCACTGTTAAGGCCCAAATAATGCACTGCAACACATCTTTGGAGTAAATTCAGATTTGGTCGCACGTAAGAACATGTTGCCACAGAAAGACAATCACATTGGCTTAATGTCTTTAGTTTGCTTTGCCAAGGTCATGGCCACTGGTCTAAAATAGATGGAGAAACTTCTATGATTCTGAGTCCAGGATCTGTTTGTAAAGGAGATCAGCAGACATGGTGAAATGTCACGTTGGTAAACTAGAGCACTTCCAGATTTGAGACCAGACAGGACAAACAGCCAATGTATCAGTGGACAGAATCAAACACATGGACACGCCACAGACACGCCACAGACATGCTACAAACATGCCACGCTACAGAAAACAAAACCGCCAGACACAATGGGACCTTTATGATGACGCACTAGTTGGGGGATTCGTTTTAAAGCCAGGAGTCAGTTTTATGAAATCATCTTGTCGGTAGGAAGGGGTGTGGCTATCACAGGATGACAAAGTTACAGTCTGCACCAGCCAGCAACAATGTCATGTACAGCAAATGCAGCCCAAACTGTCCAAGAGAAGAACAGGGGGTTTAAGCCACAGCCTTCTATTAGTAAATGTATCAGAAGAACCTTGTAACAGAATTGTATATTAGTGAATAGTTCTGTTCAAGGCTACGCATCAATGACTACTGCTTTGGATTAAAAAGTGTGCTCAATAGCAGGAAATATTTACACTAAAACAGGAATCTCTATGAAGCAGAAAGGATATCTTATCAAACGATATACATTAGCTATGTATATAGAAGATACGTTAGTGACCATTTTGCATAACTAAGTTTCAGCAGAAAGAAGAGTGTCAACCCTTCTAGACCCTCATCTGTTACTGGGACAGAGCCAGAAAAACAACAGACATCATCTGTGGAATACATTAAGTGGAATGACAGAGGGACCCTATGGTATTGGTCATTATTGTTGTTATGGAGCTGACAAGATCATGATTTATGTTCCACACAGAAACTATTAGTCTACAACAGAGTATTAACTAGTAATTTATTTTTTCCTAAAATAATATAATTTATCTTGGTCCAAAATGATAGTGGTTACATTGTGATGCAGAATGATAATGAGGGTAATGTGGCAGTACAGACAGAGAATCATAATGGATAATCACCTTTTCCTCTTCTTTTCAGATGAAGTAATCCTGGGAGTAATGTGCTTGGGGTCCGCTTGTTTCATTGTGGAGTTTGACAGCCACTCGTCTCTGGGTCTCTTACGAGCACTGTGGATACAACACAGACAACATGATGCACCAATCAGAGTGGCAATCAAATGGTTTTTTGCCATTAAGTTTAGAATAGCAACTTAAAGCCCTTTTTACACTACAATACCAACTCCCCAAATAGAATATATTCCTTTTTGTAATTATTTTACATGTAATAATTTCTGATTCCCTTCAGTTTGGTAGCAGATGTTTTTGCTGTAATGGTAAGGTTATGCTGTCCAGCCTGGCTCTTCATGCAGGGGTGACAATGCCCCGCTGATCCAAGTTGCTCATGAAAAGACTGCCGAAGCAGGCAAGTTTGGTACAGGGATGTACAACATAGGCAATTGTAATCAGACTAAAGCGTTAATTGTCGAAATATCAGCTGAGATTTCCTACCAACTAAAAGGCAGTGGGCAGGGACAGCTGAGGCTGGGTGATGCCAGCTCAAACAGTGGCTCCGGGCCACAGCTTCCCTGGCTGTCAGGAATATATGAAGTATGCTGGACTAGGCTTGTCAGGCATTAACCCAGTACATCAGGTAAACATGTACAAATTTTTCACACCGGTAGGATCAACTGTACCAAATAATAATGTAATTCAACTGTCATACCTCCGCAACAAAAGAGGAAAAACCTCATGATCACAGCAATATGGAGGACCAAAGTCAAACTTGAATAATAAATTAAATACATTATTTTAAGTGGCACATTATTAGGAAATCTTTTTTAAATGCCCCTTTATATAATTTGAGATTTCATAATAATACATTGTATTTCCCAATGTTTTTTATATTTTTAATTTATAAAATCATGGCCTTTCATAATATGGTGACCTATTTCATAATTTAAAGAAATATTTCAACATTTAATGCTGTATTTTATGATCACAATGACAAGTCAATCAATGCAAGTTGGTGGTATTTAGCTGCTAATCCAGCGACATTAGCTTCACTCAGTTGCTTGGTTGTGGGCATTTAATATTATGGCATGTACTGATGATGTCATAATTGGGAGACGCCGTAGTGTGGTTATCAGGTACATACTGTGACCAAACTTACTTAGCTGTGCTCACGTCCCCATCCTGTTCCTTATATGGTGACTCCGTCTTCCTCCCCCCCAGCTCAGAGTCCCCCCCCTCCTCCCCCAGGGACACCCGGCTGCCATTGTACTTCTCCGGAGAACACTTGGAGGTCAGCTGGACGGGTGGACTGGATTCACAACCAGAAACCGGTTGCTGATCCTCTTTAGACAGTTCACACCACATCTTCTGAGGAAGGATGAACAGTTGAGAGGAGGAAGTGTGGGGTAACAAGGGGAAGACAGACTGGCAGATGAACTCCAACTGTACGATGATGAATTCCCTAACCGCTAAACCAGCCACGCCGTGGGTGCTCTACCTGTACTATGGAGGAGTCTCCCATGATGCACTTGGCCCCCTCCAAGACAGCCCGGTAAGAGAAACGGAGCTGGTCAGGAGTCTGGATCAGACCCATCCGGTACTTCCTCATGTCAAGCAGAACTGCCTTGATGTCCACAGAGGATGGGTCTTTCCTCTTGTCCATCTGACACCACAGAGAGAGAGACAGACAGTGGAGAAAGAACGAGAGCGAGAAATGAGTGATAGATGGAGAGAGGTACAATGTGAGAGAGAGTGGTAGAGCGAGAGAGGGGTTAGAGGGAGAGATGTTTAATGTTGGAGAAGAGTTGAAGTCTTTAGAGACTTGCTGGTTGTGACACTGATTAATATTCTTCAGTTCAATTTGAATATTGAATTTAACCCAATAATCAAATGAGGTAACCAGGGCTTACCAGGACCAGACATGTGTCGACCAATGAGAAGGTCCCTGAGCGGCCAATCCCAGCGCTGCAGTGCACAACCGCCGGGCCATGCTCCACCCCCAGAGAGCCAGACTCCCGCACCTTGAAGAGGAAGTTGAGGAAGAAGGCTGGGGATTCTGGTACACCAAAGTCAGGCCATGTGGTGTAGTGGAAGTGGTAAATCTCCCTCGTCTCCCCTGTCTGGAGACACAGGACAAGAGCCATGTAGCAGGTAGACTAGTACTCCGCTAGGGGTCAACGGTTGTGCCCTTCACACCGAATAAAGGGAAGTCTGAGTTTGCTTTGCATCACAGACGCCACGGCACGGGCACGGTGCCACGCTATGAGCATGGTCTTTGACTGAAACAAGTAGAAACAGGAAACTTCTGCCAAACCGTAACCAGACCACATAGACAGGATTCCATTTGGCCATCAGATTCCCACCATGTTAGGGTTAAGTGAGACAGATCAATGCTAGGTGAATTAGCTCAGTTCCTTACGTTAGTGTTTCGCAGCTCCAGTAATCTGGTTGTGTAGTAGGATTTGACGTCCTCTGATAATAGCGTTACCAGGAACCGTGTATCTTCGAAAGACAGCTCACGCTTGTCTGTTGTCGGCCAATACTGAGCACACTTTTCCTGTCATGGAGGAAAGACAAAAAAAAAAAGATTTGGCCAACCTGTCAACTAATTACTCAGCCAGTCACAGTCATGTTCAGCTTTTAGTCTGAATAATATACATATATTCAGATAGATCATCAGATCATCATATCATCCACCATCGCCAACGTTCTACTGCAAGCACTTCCTATAATGACATAGCAGTGACTCCTAGGTAAGCTAATATGTTGGCAGTAGCTAAACTTAATGGGAACTCATGACCCAATTAATGATCCAGAGTTGCTTAAGAAAACAAGCATGGAATTATAAATCATCCTATATTAAAAGATAAACATTGACAATTGAACAATAGGACCATTTGTTTTATATATGTGTGATGTCTTGAAATCATTTGTAAACAGAAATGCCCATCATATTAGACATGCCTATCCCTTCTTTTGAGTGAAATTGTGCAAGATCCAAAATAACGCAGTGCTTTATGGGATTCCATATTAACACAGTGCTTGCATTGGTGCAGACTCGCTCAAAGGGGCCACCGCAGGTTCTAATTAGCTTCTACACTCTTGCTCATTTTCATTCCCACAGCTTTGGGACACTTCTGAAAAATGCATTGGATATATGAGTGTGGGAGTGGTTTAGAGGAAAGGAGGAGTGATTTAGGAGACTTACTGATCCCTTCTCTATGACTCTGTTCAGCATGATTACAGCCTTGGTCTTCTGTTCCCAGATCATCAACCAGAAGTGACCACATGTGTTCCTTAGAGGACCCTGTCACAGAACACACACAGAGTATATATACACTGTACACACACACAACATAAGCATGATTACATAGTAAGAGGGAACAAAAGAGCATTGTAGTCAGTTATTGGCTTAATAACACTATCATCATAACAAAACTACACTGCTTAATGACACTATCATCATAACAACACAACTACACTGCTTAATAACACTATCATCATAACAACAAAACTACACTGCTTAATAACACTATCATCATAAAACTACACTGCTTAATAACACTATCATCATAACAACACAACTACACTGCTTAATAACACTATCATCATAACAAAACTACCCTGCTTAATAACACTATCATCATAACAAAACTACACTGCTTAAAACAATTAAGGGAACACATCGGCTCTTGAACGAAATATATTAAAGATCAAGATCTTTACTGTACATTGTGTAAGTAGTTGAGAACAAAATGACATGACAGCAGTCAATGGAAACCAAAATGACCAACCAATTGAGGGGTGGATTCAATCTCACACTGAAAATCAAAGTAATCAATTGAAATCACAGGCTGTACCAACTCAGGGTTTACATTTGCTGGCAAATACCGGATTTTCACTGGTATCAGATGTGGTTGTCAACGGCGAAAATGTCTGGTGGGAAATATGCCAAATTAATAAATAAATGGATTAATAGCATATTAAATAGCTTAATATTGTGTGACCTATATGATCTGTTGCCAAGAAAACAGCAAGCCTCCGCTCGCTCTTACAATAAGACATTACTGAGTGTTTGGTCATGTGGCACGAGATTCAAAAGCCACCCAAACCGGCAGCAACTCCAGCATGTGAGTCCGAAATGTCGAAGGCAAAGCCGATATCCTGGATTAAAAAAAAAACAAGTGATGGTGCAACTGAGGCCAGCCAGACCACAGAAAAGCCTAGTTATTTAACATAGCCTTCCTTACATAGGAACATGTGTTTCAATGTTTAATATGCAATGGGCAACTTAAAGCCCTTTTTACACTACAATACCAACTCCCCAAATAGAATATATTCCTTTTTGTAATTATTTTACATGTAATAATTTCTGATTCCCTTCAGTTTGGTAGCAGATGTTTTTGCTGTAATGGTAAGGTTATGCTGTCCAGCCTGGCTCTTCATGCAGGGGTGACAATGCCCCGCTGATCCAAGTTGCTCATGAAAAGACTGCCGAAGCAGGCAAGTTTGGTACAGGGATGTACAACATAGGCAATTGTAATCAGACTAAAGCGTTAATTGTCGAAATATCAGCTGAGATATTTATATCCATACATTTTTATGTGCATTATCTAATTAGTAAATATGGTTGGAAATTACAAAATGTGACTTTGATATTTGAAATTTTACACATGCTTGGGTGTTTATTTCCTTTGGTTGATCAGAGTTGATGTGACAAATAAGCGACTGAAATGAGACTTGTTTGACAATTAAATAATAATGCTGTGAAATTTGTTCAAATTCCAAACTAGATTTAAACATACTGAAATTTAGAAGCAAATGAGTTTCCGTAAATAATCTGTGCCTGTAACTTTCCGCAGAGCTGTCAAATGCTCTGAAATCCTATGGAGATGGACATAATTCCCATGGAGATGGACATAATTCCCATGGTATTTGTTGAGACATATCTAACGTTGGCCTCAAAATACCTTATTCAGATTAGAAACATGATTTTGCTATCAGAATATTGTGCAAATAGAGCGTTGTCTTTAAAAATAATGGCGATCTGGCTCAAATTATTTCGATCAGGGATTTGTAGCCAAGATGGCGGCATGTGTACTTTGCGAGCCCCAACGTCTGCCCAGTTTTTGCAAATTAGCAGTCATTTACTTAATAGTTCTTAGTTTATTCATGTAGTACAGCCTAGCACACACGCTATACATTTGACAAGAACTCCTGGACATCGGAGCAAATTGCAACAAAGATCTCAAAGATGCCCATGGAGACGCTCTTCACATGAAGTACCCAGAGGCGGTGTCAAGATGGTAAACAAAGGCGTGGGAAGCTAATGTACGGTCACTGGCAAACAAAATGGGCAAAATACGACAAAAATTTATTATGGATTGCAGCGTCCTGATTTTCTTGGAAACGTGTCTTAACAACAACATACCCGACAATGCAATTGAGCTAGAAGGGTGCGATGTCTACAGGGCTGACACAACTAGGTGTATAGACACTAACTTAACTGTGAGTCACTGCTCAACCAATCTGGAGTACCTGATGATTAGTTTCAGGGCTTTTTATTTGCCTCGGGAGTTTACATCTGATCACCTTTCCCTGTTCCTATTCCCCAAGTATTTAACCCTCATTAAACGTGAAACAGTGAGGACAGTTCCAACACCATCTTCAAGTTCGCAAACGACACCACGGTGGTAGGCCTCCTCAGGGACAATGACGAGTCAGCCTACAGGGAGGAGGAAAAGTGCCTGGCGGCATGGTACACTGACAACAACCTGGCCCTCAATGCAAAGACGACCAAGGAGGTCATTGTGGATTACAAGTCTAAAGGCCTCAGTCACGCCCCAGTTCTCCTCAATGGCACTCAATATGCACGTGCCTGTATGCACTCCCAACAACATCTGGGCATGCTCCTAATGAAATGGCGGATGGTGTCCATGGGGATCTCCACCCAGACCTGGATCAGGGCATCAGTGAGCTCCTGGACAGTTAGTGGCGCTACTTGGCAGCGTCAGATGCACTGATACATAACGTCCCAGAGATTCTCAATTGGATTCAGGTCTGGGGAATGTGAGGGCCAGTCAATGGCATCAATGCCTTTTTCATCCAGGAACTGCCTACACACTCTGGCCACATGAGGCCAGACATTGTCCTGCACCAGCGTAAGGTCTGACGGTGGGTCTGAGGATTTCATCCTGGTTCCTACCAGCAATCAGGGAACCGTTGGCTAGCACGTGGAGATTTGTGCAACACTCTGAGGATATGGCTCCCCAGACCATTAAAGACCCACCGCCAAACCGGTCATGTTGGATGATGTTGCAGGCAGCATAATGTTCAGCACGACATCTCCAGACTCTTTCACATCTGTCACATGAGCAAATTGTGAAGCTGCTCTCATCTGTGAGATGAACAAGGCACCAATGGCGGAACTGCCAATTCTGGTTTTCTCTGGAGAAAGTTATTCGAGCTGCACGGTGCTAGACTGTGAGCACAGGTCCCACTAGAGGACGTCGGGTCCTCATGCCACCCTCATGGAGTCGGTTTCTGACAGTTTGGTCAGAAACATGCACACCAGTAGCCAGCTGGAGGTCATTTTGTAGGGCTCTGGCAGGGCTCCTCCTATTCCTCATCGCCTCAAGCTACCAGTAGTGACAAGGACCCTAGCAAAACTAGAGCAGAATCAGTCAGGAAGGATAAGGAGAGGGCAATAATGTCTGTGGCCATTCCCTTTTTTGGGGTGGTCTTGATGTTGTCTTTCCAGTGCACCTGTTTTCAGTTTCATTTGCACCAAAACAGGTGACATTGATTTACAATCGATTATGCTTCCTAACTGGAAAGATTGATATCCCTGAAGTTTAATTGACTTGGTGTTATATTGTGATGATTATGTTCCCTTAATATTTTTGAGCAGTGAAAGTTTGAGTGCAAAAACCGAAACAATGAGATACGGTCAGTTCCTCCCCCTAAAACCACCCATCCTCAACACATCATCCATTTCCTGTTTAACAGGCATTTCAGTGTAAAACATGATAGTGGTTAAAACACAGATCCTTCCAGACATCTTGGGTGTTCCACACTGGAACTGCCTTCTCCAACTGGTTAGGGCTGTTACAGCCTAATGACTATCTTGTTTCAAGAGTTGAGTGTCTCTTTTGACTAATTTTAAATATCTTCCTAAATCATATTTATAAAGGTATCAATAAAATGCAAGATGTCTGGAAGGCTTTCAAAAGTATGTTTTTTTTTTTTAAACCCAGACCCCCTAAGTGCTCCAGAATTCAGGAAAATAAGCCTACATCTTAGGGGTGACTAGTTAAAACCTTTTATTCAAGCTGTGTCCTCACTAAATGGAGATGTTTAGTTTTATTATTTAGTTTTAATTCCCCTGGCGCGAAGCAGGGGGACCGGTCCAGAGACAGGCGCGAAGCAAGGGGACCGGTCCATGTAATGTAATGAGAACAGAACTAACCTGAGTTAGAATGTAACTCCTCTGGGCTTCTGCCATGTCCACCAGACTGGCGTTGATGTAGTCATTCTCAGAGTTCTCCAGTTTAACCCGACTGTGGTCGACTACAAACAGGAGAAACATTACATGAACCACATATCCAGTTGAAAGATGTGTATGGATATCACATAAAGAATAGAAATGATACAGGGGGGTTTGAAATCAGTACAAGGAATAAAAAGGATATAGAAGAGTTTGAAGTCAGTTTAAGGAATAAACAGGATATAGAGGGGTTTTAAGTCACTTACATGGATTGACATCTCTGTACCTGTTACGGTTGCGATTTTCTGGATATTTTGCGACTTTGAAAGGGCATTCGTGGGACTGATTCCGTATATCCTGCAGAAGAAACAGGTCAGTCTTCAACGACTATGAATGGTTCCCTTAACAGCCTACTGTACCTTCACAAACGGTTCTTATAACGGCCTACTGATGAACGTTTTTTCTAACATCCTGCTGTATTATGATGATACAGTAGGCTGTTGATACTGTTCATTATGATACAGTAGGCTGTTGATTCTGTTCATTATGATACAGTAGGCTGTTGATGGAACTGTGCATCATGTTACAGTCCGCTGTTAAAACTGTTCATTATGATACGGTAGGCTGTTGATGGAACTGTGCATCATGTTACAGTAGGCTGTTAACTGTCCATAATGATACAGTAGGCTGTTGATGGAACTGTGCATCATGTTACAGTAGGCTGTTAAAACTATCGGTTAGTTAGCCGAATTTGGCAAAACCAGAGCAGGTTTAGCAATTAGTAGACAAAATGTTTGTATCTGACTGCCTGTTATTATTGCTACAATTACTACTCTAATTGTTCTCAGCTAGATAAACCTCTTAGCAATTAGATTAACTTCGTCCACAACTAAGACATTTTCTCCAGGTAGCGCAACTCCAATAACTCAAAACGCAGATTGTCGCGCATTTGACTGTATTAAAAACGTTTGTTGATAGCGAGGGACACATTCGAACCACAACATGTAAGTACTGTAAAGTCCATATGGATTATACACAGGCCTTTGTTGATGTGCTTTTGCCGAGCGCAACTACATTTTGTTATGTTTATCTTTCGTTTCAGTGGAACGACGAATATCCGATCACTAGCAAGGAGGCAATTACGTGGTTCAGGTTGAAACTAAGCGAGAATATACGTACTCTGTTTAATTAGTTACCGCATGCAAACGCTAAAAACCCCACATTGTCGGGTTTAAGTCGTTAGTATTTGTGTTCCATCGCTAGAGATTTCTAAAGAAAGACAGTAAAACACTTAAAAAATTATTCAACAAGCCAACCAAGCATCCGTTAACATCCGTGCCGAGTTCTCCGAAGAGCTGCTATTTGCGTGCTTAAATAGCAGCTGACACTAACTGGTGCTAAGCTAGCAAATAGGCCAACCGCTAGCTAGCTTGTTACATGTACTTACTATGTATAAACTCTGCCACCGACTATCGGAATCCATGTCCTCGAATTCTTGGTCCATTTTCAAAAATAAATGTTATTAATCTAAATTATATTTATAATTGATTTAACTCATAACGTTCAACAAAATCCCCGCGTACAGAAGACGGTTAGCTTAGTTGACGTACACTACAAGTGTTTAGTGCGCTTGCGTCAGATTGGGGTCCTTTCGTGTCAAAAACAAAGATACTTTAATGTGACTCGAGGTAATGTGCTCCACCTCTTCTCGTGTTAAGGAATGTTCGTGAGGCCAGCTGAGAACGATTTTAGTCCTGGACTAGGCTTGATCTGTGCCTGCAAAATCGGCCCTGTTAAGTTTTAAAAACTTCATTAACCCTCTATGGCATTACTTTTTTGGGGGAAATAATATTTCAGCCCATTTTTTGGGAGCTTGGGGTTCCCTGATAATATATCCATCATAAGCCCCCCCAACCAGATATTGGTTTGTTGCCTCAGGGAAACAGTGTGCTACGAGGATACTGAAACACCAAGGTTTTCTATAGTACATATGAGTGGAATGAGGAAAACAAGCAATATATGCATCAGAAAAAGTTATATTTTGATAAACATCAACCATGGTTCCAACCTATCACAATTAGAATCCTAATTATCAAACTACTACTAATCACAACTAACACCACATATAAATGTTTCTCACATTTCATATAAACATGCAAAACAACATCCAAATGACTGCCTGTGTGTGAGAGAGTGGAGGGGATAGCCTGTGTGTGTGTGTGTGAGAGTGGAGGGGATAGCCTGTGTGTGTGTGTGTGAGAGTGGAGGGGATAGCCTGTGTGTGTGTGTGTGAGAGTGGAGGGGATAGCCTGTGTGTGT
Organism: Esox lucius; assembly: GCF_011004845.1. Classification (NCBI taxonomy): domain Eukaryota; kingdom Metazoa; phylum Chordata; class Actinopteri; order Esociformes; family Esocidae; genus Esox; species Esox lucius. The sequence goes on along the minus strand of NC_047578.1, from coordinate 307,583 downwards.
GTGTGTGAGAGTGGAGGGGATAGCCTGGGTGCAGGTATACACCAATGAGCCAAAACATTATGACCACCTGCCTAATGCTGTTGATCCCCCACACCACTACAACAGCGCCGACCTGCCGAGGTATTGACTCTACAAGACCTCTGAAGGTGTTCTGTGGTATCTGGCACCAAGATGTTAGCAGCAGATCCTTCAAGTTCTGTAAGTTGCAAGCTGGAGCCACTGTGGATTGGTCTTTTTGGTCCAGCACATCCCACAGATGCTGGATTGGATTGAGATCTGGGGAATTTGGAGATCAGGGACACACCTTGAACTCATCATGTTCCTCAAACCATTCCTGAACAATATGTGTGGCAGCTGAAAGGGCCCACTGCCATCAGGGAATACTGTTGTCATGACGGGTGTACCTGGTCTACAACAATGTTGAGGTAGGTGGCACATGTCAGAATGCCTGGACACAGGGTTTCCCAGCAGAACATTGCCCAGAGCATCATACTCCTTCACACGGCTGGTCATCTTCCCATCCACATGAATGCCTGGACACAGGGTTTCCCAGCAGAACATTGCCCAGAGCATCATACTCCTTCACACGGCTGGTCATCTTCCCATCCACATGAATGCCTGGACACAGGGTTTCCCAGCAGAACATTGCCCAGAGCATCACACTCCTTCCCACGGCTGGTCATCTTCCCACAGTGGATCCTGGTGCCATCACTTCCCCAGGTAAACAGGTCACACATACATGGCCGTCAATTGACCAGATGACCTTCTTCCACTGTTCCAAGGTCCAGTTCCAAAACTGGCGAGCCCATTTTAGGCACTTACGAAAGTTGTTCGCTTCACACTAGCATGATATTGCATGAACAAAAGGTCTAACTGCACAATGTTGCCCCTGAGTCAACTAACCAAAAAACACAGTTTTAGTATATAAATAAAAATGAAATAAGTCTTTTAACAATCAAACATACTTCTTTACATACTCATGCACATTAATGCATTTTTTTATTTAGCACTATTTCCATGTAAACATGTTAAAAGGAGACATTCATCTACCAATTGGTGGCACAGTGTCCCATGCCGCTTTGCTTCCTGAAAGGACTGCTCCACCAAAGACAAAAAGCCACACACACTTCAGTCCCTCATTTCATTGGACAAAAACAAGTCAGGTGATTTAATGAATATTTTTTTTATATAAAAATAAATAAACGGAGCAGTGTGAGGTCCAAAAAGGTAGTTTTTGTGCCATAGAGGGTTAAAATAGCTCGGGACTACATACTAAACATTGACACATTGCGGCAAAAATTATTTACACAACGTAACCGTCTGGTCACGTGGTGGCGTAGTTTAATCAAAATGTGTCGTTAGCAGTGAAACTACTTTTCAGAAAAATTTCGCTAGCCAGTGGCACATGTTTCGTCGCATAGTAAACTCACAAGTAACGCGAGATTATTGTTGTTACATTTATCTAGCAAGTAATTGTGACTTTTCGTCCTCAAAGGGAAATGTTTTTAGCTCGTAGTATTGCAGCGGACCACAAGGACCTGATTCATGATGTTTCCTATGATTTCCATGGCCGGAGAATGGCCACTTGCTCCAGTGATCAAAGTGTCAAGGTAAAATGCGAAAAACCGCTATCGGAACTGTACGTGGTACCTACAGTAGTTATCTAACAACAGCAAACCAATCCGTTTGAATTCTCTCACAATATTTTTACAAATGACACATTTTACAAATCTGCTAGTTCTTCGTTGCCAACGGAGCTGTTTGAGATAGTGCTATCCGTTTTATCAATACAAGGTTTGGGACAAGAGTGAAAATGGGGAATGGATCTGCACTGCCAACTGGAAGGTAACTTTTAAGACCGTCAGACTGAACTTCAGATTTAGTTACATTACAATGCAGTTTCTTTGTTGTTAAGACTGAACTAAACTATACTTAAGTGCTTTGGCCGCTAATTTTTGGTGTGAAAAGCTACATGTTGCTTGGGGGAATGGCTGTTTTGATGACATCATATTCCATTCTTTCTGTCCAGACCCACAGTGGATCAGTATGGCGGGTGACCTGGGCTCACCCAGAGTTTGGTCAGGTCCTGGCTTCCTGCTCCTTTGACCGGACAGCTGCTGTATGGGAGGAGATTGTTGGGGAGTCTAGTGACAAACAGAGAGGACTCCGTCACTGGGTGGGTGAAGTGGGCCAGTCTCAGGATTCAATCCTACTCTGCCAGAGCTGATGTAGCACAAAACTATGGCTTCTCTGGACACGTTTGCCCTTGCATGGCTGTCTTGTAGGCTGTAATGTTAATGGGTCATTAGGTGGAGTAATGCCTTCCACACTGTAGCCTGAACCCCTTGTTTGGTTACTGGCTCAACTAGGGGGTCTATGACAACAAAGAACAACAGACCTATGACACTACGGGGAGGGCAGCAGACCTATGACACTACGGGGAGGGCAGCAGACCTATGACACTACGGGGAGGGCAGCAGACCTATGACACTACGGGGAGGGCAGCAGACCTATGACACTACGGGGAGGGCAGCAGACCTATGACACTACGGGGAGGGCAGCAGACCTATGACACTACGGGGAGGGCAGCAGACCTATGACACTACGGGGAGGGCAGCAGACCTATGACCTGTGACTCCACGGGGAGGGGCAGCAGACCTATGACCTGTGACTCCACGGGGAGGGGCAGCAGACCTATGACCTGTGACATCACAGGCAGGACAACTGACCTATGACACCACTGGGGGGTTTGATAGTGATGAATTGTAAAAATATTTTTAAAAATAAAAAGCGTAGGGGAATTAGTGTGCTTGTCTTAAAGAGCACTTCTGTTGTTCCTCATACATATTTTATTTTTCTTATTACCAACATGCCATTGTATATTTACATAGTCTTAGGCTGTTGAAATGAAGGTTGCTGGCTGTAATCCCTGAGCCGACAACAGAAATGTGGTTGTTGTGCTCTTGAGCAAGGCACTTAACCCTTCTTGCTCCTGTTGCTCTGGATAAGTGAGTCTGCTAAATTACTCAAATGTAAATATCAGAATGAGGTGCATTCCAACAAGTGAACTGAAAATATTTCATAGAAGTGCTTACTTCATAGAAGTACTTATGTACAGGGTTTTACTCTGCCGCCCCTGTTAGTACTTGACTTTCTAAAACTGAAACTCCTGGTTCTTCTCCGTGCTATATGTGATGCTCATTAGAGTGCACTATCCTCTGTTCTCATTGGGGAATAACTAAATGAACAAATTATCTGAAACATTTCTCCCTACTGAAATTAGCCTGGATGGATCATACCTTGTTCATAACTTGTAATCGCTTACCGGCCGAACTAGGCTTTCCTTGTTCCTTTTCTTGTTTCTAAAGTTCTGTAATATCTATAGTTTTTTGTGATCCGTCTGTATAAACTCCCCAGGCAGAAGTGGTGCGCATGCAGGTTAGCTGTTTATTAATTTTCACACTCCTGCAATTTCTAATAACTGATTAGCAACAGTTCAACTATATGAGTGAAGTGACATTTTCAAACCCAACCAGCCCCTGAATGCATAAACACAAATAATTCTGTGGTAACAAACCGTTCATGCATTGTTTTCCCCCAAGGATGCATAGTTTACTATCCAGATGAACAAAACTATTCTCTCCTGTCAAGGAGAATGATGTCTGTCACGAAATGTGAATAAGTGCCTACCGTTCAGAAGTTTCTAAGTGACTCCAAACTTTTGAACGTTTGTGTATACAGCTCCAGAAAGAATTAAGAGACCACTGCACCTTTTGTTGGTCTCTTAATTTTAACCCTTCTGTTCCTCACTCAAAACCTTCCTTTTCGACTTTTTTGGAAGGTGCAGTGGTCTCTTTATTTTTTTCCGGTGCTGTATTTTTCAAAAGTTTGGAGTCACTTAGAAAGTGTATGAGTGTTTTGCCGTGCTCATCTATGAGGTAGGCTGTATGAGTGTTTTGCCATGCTCATCTATGTCCCTACATGCAGCACTGATATCCTGTCTGTTTTCTGACTTGTTGTGCCCCCAGATCAAGAGGACCACTTTGGTTGACAGCAGGACGTCTGTGACAGATGTCAAGTTCGCTCCTAAACACATGGGTCTGATGCTGACGACATGCTCAGCGGATGGGGTGGTGAGGATCTACGAGGCTCCAGACGTGATGAACCTCAGCCAGTGGTCCCTGCAGCACGAGATCTCCTGCAAACTCAGCTCCAGCTGCATCTCCTGGAACCCCTCCAGGTTGGTCCTTACAGCGGAACTATTATGGCCATTTAGCAGACCGCTTATCCAGAAATACTGTGTGCACATTAACAGACCAGTTAAGTGGATGGACATGTTATGGACATTTAGTCGCATCATGTATCCCATGCAGGAATCAAACCGTTGACTGATATTGAAAACTCCCTGCCAAAACCATCTAGGACATCTGAAGCCTGTGTTGAGGTGAACTGGGCTATCCAAACCTCTAAGCCCTGATAGCCTCTGTGTTGAGGGCTATCGGGACGATGTTAACCTGTGTTGAGTTGTGAGGACATGGTATTGAGTGGTTAGAACTGATTGAAATTCACCAATGTGACCAGTAGGTGGTGCCCAAATCTTGTCTTTATTCCAAGGAAAGAAGAGCGTATGTTCAGTCTTCACGTTGTGGCAGGCTGCATGTGTCAATTATCAGTTGTAATCTGTTGTAGTCTGCATAACCACCCCCCCTCGTAATAGTGTAACAACCCCCCCCCCCCAGCATAGTGTAACAACCCCCCCCCCAGCATAGTGTAACAACCCCCCCCAGCACAGTAGTGTAAACGCCCCCCCCCAGCATAGTAGTGTAAACGCCCCCCCCAGCATAGTAGTGTAAACGCCCCCCCCCCCCAGCACAGTAGTGTAAACCCCCCCCAGCATAGTAGTGTATACGCCCCCCCCAGCATAGTAGTGTAAACGCCCCCCCCCCCAGCACAGTAGTGTAAACCCCCCCCAGCATAGTAGTGTATACGCCCCCCCCAGCACAGTAGTGTAAACGCCCCCCCCCCCAGCACAGTAGTGTAAACGCCCCCCACCCCCAGCACAGTAGTGTAAACGCCCCCCCTT